>NW_027261153.1:172500-192500 GCF_045791955.1 Oncorhynchus clarkii lewisi | reverse complement strand
CACTACGTTTGACCAGAGCACCCATGGGGTCCATAGGGCTCTGGTCAAAATCTAGCGCACTACGTAGGATACAGGGTATAATTTGGGACGCACATCCCCAATCCATGTCTGAAGGTAGAAGCCGTCAGGAGTTATTTATTCAGTGAGCTGAGGAGATAGCAGTAAGCCTGCGTGGCTCTGAGTCTCTGGGAGGTCGATGGAGCACAGCTCAGGTGTCGCTGTATTCACAGCAGGCTTGTAGTGCCGGATCCTCAGACCAGAGGTGAGGCCATTACAATGTGGTGCATGTTAAGTCTATTTGAATGCATGTCTGTGTGTTGAGTTGACTTGGGTTAAGTGTGAAGAATGAATACAGGTGAAGTTATACACCTCGCCTGACAGTCGCTAACAGATGAATGATATGGAACATCAGAAAAAAACGGTGAAGTGTGTAGAACCTACAGTATATTTTACCTTACTGTAAAATGTGTAGAACCTACAGTGTATTTACCCTACTGTAAAATGTGTAGAACCTACAGTGTATTTACCCTACTGTAAAATGTGTAGAACCTACAGTATATTTTACCTTACTGTAAAATGTGTAGAACCTACAGTATATTTTACCGTTCTGTAAAATGTGTAGAACATACAGTATATTTTACCTTACTGTAAAATGTGTAGAACATACAGTATATTTTACCCTACTGTAAAACGTGTAGAAGCTACAGTATGTTTTATCCTACTACAAAATGTGTAGAAGCTACAGTATGTTTTATCCTATTACAAAACGTGTAGAAACTACAGTATGTTTTATAATACTACAAAATGTGTAGAAACTACAGTATATTTATCTTACTACAAAATGTGTAGAAGCTACAGTATATTTTATAATACTACAAAACATGTAGAAGCTACAGTATGTTTTATCCTACTACAAAACGTGTAGAACATACCGGTGATATCTTCCCTGTCAAACCCGGTTTGGCAAGTAATCTATTGTAATAAATCAAGAGGCCGAACTGATTTTCAGAACGATTGCAGAATTGATTGGACTAATGAATCATATCATTCCACCAATTACCCAGTGAGCAAAGAGCAACAATAGAGGCTATTGGAGGTCAGTCACCTGTGTGTCTGAAGGAGAAGTGATGTCCACACCTCCCCACTCTAACAGGGTAAATATACAGGAGGCAAACAAGAGAACCAATGGCTGTTTCTGTCTTGTATCGTTTATATGGAGTTTTAACCAGCTACCTAAATGCTAAAAAAACAAGCTGTAAATAATACTGTTGCTCCCTGCCTATCAGAAATATTTTTTACATTTAACTAGGCAAACCAGTTAAGAACAAATTCTTATTTACAATGACGGCCTACCGGGGAACTTCCTTGTTCAGAGAGCAGAAAAAACAGATTTTTATCTTGTCAGTTCTGGGATTTGATCCAGCAACTTTTCAGTTACCGGCCAAAAGCGCTAACCACTCGGCTACCTGCCGACAAAAAAACCACAACAGATACACAAACAAAAAAGGGATCAAATTAAGATGCCACATCTGTAGCACACTGAGCGTTAGAACATTCTCCAATATCAAACGATTCCTCCTATCCCAACATGCACTTCACCCAATCACAGCAACATGACTCTTTATAACTGAACCCTATTGGCTGTCTTTTAAAGCATCATTTTTATTTTATTTTTTAATGTGATCATTAAATATGCATACGTCCTCAATCCATACCAGCTCGTAATCCGGGCCTGCAGCAGGAGTCATGGGTTAGCTCATGTAAACGCGATGCTGCACTCTCAAATCAAGTCACGGGGTCAAAGTGCAGAGGCGTGTGCAATCCAAAGACGAGCGAGGCTAGCAGGGAGCTGCCGCTAACCCCCCCCCCCAGCGTCATTACTGCTACCACAATTATTTCTGCCGTGACGCCCATTTACCACCGAACACCACCGAGGTAGTGGAAGATAATATTGACGTAAACTTTAGTCTCCTGTTGTAGAGAGCGTTGGTTTGAACACCGCTTCTTGTAATCGCCATACATCACAGAAGCCCTCCCTCTCAATATCACGCAGGCATGCAGTAAATCACAGACGTGCAGGGTTCCCTGAGGAGAGTAGTCACTGGCAGTGCTGCTGCTGCCTTTCGTTGCGTAGATACAAGTATCTATTCTACTCCTCTGAAAATAGATGTTTATCTGTTTTGCTTTTTTTTTAGAGCTAACAATCACATTGCAAAGAAGCTCCCCCCCACCCCCCGCAAAAAAATGGCAGTATCTTGATCAACAAATATTCATATAGCCAATAATAAAAACGTGATCCTAACATTGCATTTGTTATACATTACCAAGTCAGAAGTCCTTCATACAAGCCCTATACAAGCCCTTCATACAAGCCCTTTACAAGCCCTTCATACAAGCCCTTCATACAAGCCCTTCATACAAGCCCTACAAGCCCTTCATACAAGCCCTTCATACAAGCCCTTCATACAAGCCCTTCATACAAGCCCTTTATACAAGCCCTTCATACAAGCCCTTCATACAAGCCCTTTACAAGCCCTTCATACAAGCCCTTCATACAAGCCCTTCATACAAGCCCTTTATAAGCCCTTCATACAAGCCCTTTATACAGGCCCTTCATACAAGCCCTTCATACAAGCCCTTCATACAAGCCCTTCATACAAGCCCTTCAAGCCCTACAAGCCCTTTCATACAAGCCCTTCATACAAGCCCTTCATACAAGCCCTTCATACAAGCCCTACATCATACAAGCCCTTCATACAAGCCCTTCATACAAGCCCTTCATTCAAGCCCTTTACACAAGCCCTTCATACAAGCCCTTCATACAAGCCCTTCATACAAGCCCTTTACAAGCCCTTCATACAAGCCCTTCATACAAGCCCTTCATACAAGCCCTTCATACAAGCCCTTCACAAGCCCTTCATACAAGCCCTTTACAAGCCCTTCATGCAAGCCCTTTACAAGCCCTTCATACAAGCCCTTCAAACAAGCCCTTAAAACAAGCCCTTCATACAAGCTCTTCAAACAAGCCCTTCAAACAAGCCCTTCATACAAGCCCTTTACAAGCCCTTCATACAAGCCCTTTACAAGCCCTTCATACAAGCCCTTTACAAGCCCTTCAAACAAGCCCTTCAAAGGGTGAATAACTCTACCATTGACAGCGTTAGTGTGCCAACTTTATGTAAATGAATATTCAGCTGGTTTGTATTGAATTCAATGTTGGAAAAGGGATATATTCCCTACAGAGGGAAACATGTATTTTCTGTTGTTGTTGTTGTTGCTGACGCTAATGTCATTTTGATGACTCTCGTGTAGTTTTATAAAAGTTGCTTTACTTTGAAGTCACTTTTTCCATCAATACCATAACATCATTGGATTCCGTGACACAGGCGATAACATTTCTAATAAAATATTATGGTTATAACGTTAATTTGTTACTGTGGCGCTGAACTGAAAACAGTAAAATTCCGATTGGCTAATGTTCAGACAGTCCTTTGGCAATCTTTGCCCAGGCAACAGTGTGCCTCATGTCTCACTAACTATACTGGTGCAGCTTTGATTTCTCACTCTTTAAAGAGTGCTTATCCACCCCCCCACCCCCCACATTCCGGGTTCATGGCATAATCTTTGTTTTTACAGTCCCAACTGTCGGTACCCATGGCAATCTCCACGTATGTCGAATGACTGTCTCCTGACTCCCACTGCCCCAGGATGTCTATCAAATGGCACCCTTATTCCCGATCCGGGCCCTGGTTAAACGTAGGGCACTAGAAAGGGATTAGGATGCCATTTGGGACAGTGATACAGCCAGGCAGTAAGAGTACACCGTTTGTTCCCTGAGCCGCCTGGCCTTGGTCAGAGAAACACGGCAGGGCACACCGCCTAATCATGCACACAGTCTCTAACCAGGAAGTTCACAAGCTGCCCCAGTCCCAGGCACACAGTCGTGTCTACAGACAGACATCTCTCCAGTTAGATAAAGCCCTGATAGAGTTTCAAACATGATCTTAACGACTGTTCATTAGCTCTTCCTACTAACATGTTGTTGGTGTCTTTTTGACCCCAGGAATGGTTTGGGTTTTAGATTTGTTTTTCAGCCACATCAAGTAGTTGGTGAACTAATAAGTAGATAAATACAAACTGTATTATCTATTAAAGGCCCTGTGCAGTCAAAAACATGAATCCCCGTGTTTTTTTTATATATATATATATATATGTATATATAGTATTTCCACACCATTAAGTTGAAATTTTGAGTTTGAAATTGTGAAAATAATGATAATGCCCTTTTAGTATATGAAAAGATCACCTGAAATTTCAGCCTGTTTTTGTTGGGATGGAATTTTGGCCTTCCATGATGACATCACCATGTTGTAAATGAGTAAATAGACCAATAAGAAAGAGAGTTCCAAACTTCTCTTCCAATAACAGCTAATTGTCACATTTTCTCCTCCCCACTCAGACCACTCCCAGACAATCCTTGAGAAATTACTGCTTGAGAAATAACTGCTTGAGAAATTACTGCTTGAGAAATTACTGCTTGAGAAATTACTGCTTGAGAAATTACTGCTTGAGAAATTACTGCTTGAGAAATTACTGCTGCTGCTGAGAAATTACTGCTTGAGAAATTGCTCTTTGCTCTTTGAATAAGCTATTTTTATATATTTTTGACCATTTTAATTTAAAACAATCGCAATAATGTAATTAATTACTACTCTGGAATGATTTGATGTTAAGATAAAAAAAACAGATCCATTGGAGCTTTATGAAAATAGCTAATCGACAAATGATTATCCTCACATTCAGAATCAATGATTATCCTCACATTCAGAATCAATGATTATCCTCACATTCAGAATCAATGATTATCCTCACATTCAGAATCAATGATTATCCTCACATTCAGAATCAATGATTATCCTCACATTCAGAATCAATGATTATCCTCACATTCAGAAGTGGTCGTTTGACCAAATCAGACACTTTTCAAAGCAATGGACGAAAGCCTGAATGACAAGCGACTGAAAATCAATATCTAATCTGATGCAGATTTGTTCTGGTTTTATTTCTTATGATAGCTGTTTAGATATTGAATAAAAGCCTCTTCGCACAGAGTTACCGGGGGGTGTATTGTTTAATAGACTATAATAGACAGACCCAGCCTCCTTCTTTTGTTGCTATGTTTATTCATTGTGCTAATTCAATCGTGAGTCGAAGACTCATGCGGCGACAGACAGCAGGTGTGTGTGTGTGTCTGTGTGTGTGTGTGTGTGTGTGTGTGTGTGTGTGTGTGTGTGTGTGTGTGCATAAAGAAGTCCATGTGCATGTTTATCAGACAGTGAATCATCCAGGGCAGAGGTATCTGTAGAACGAAGCACAAGGGGCTACTGTTCAGACATTCAGGTGTTGTTCTCTGGCATATTGACACTTTGGCTATCAGCTCCCCTCATTATCAGACTACCCTGTGTGATCTCAGCTAGCGCACGGTGACATAATCAGCTGCCAATCGCCAACTCCGCCTCTCTTCCTTCTCTTAATTGTTCAAAAATGGACACAAACAACGTTGTCTTGATGAGAAATTGACATTTTCTGACCTGCTTTCCAGGAGCTCGCTGAGAGGTAGATAAGATGTGTGGTTGTTTACCAGAGAGGACTAGTCTCCTCAGGCCTTTATATCAATCCCTCTAGGTGACCCTGGTGATGCGATGTGTGGTTGTTTACCAGAGAGGACTAGTCTTCTCAGGCCTTTATATCAATGCCTCTAGGTGACCCTGGTGATGAGATGTGTGGTTGTTTACCAGAGAGGACTAGTCTCCTCAGGCCTTTATATCAACCCTTCTAGGTGACCCTGGTGATGAGATGTGTGGTTGTTTACCAGAGAGGACTAGTCTCCTCAGGCCTTTATATCAATGCCTCTAGGTGACCCTGGTGATGAGATGTGTGGTTGTTTACCAGAGAGGACTAGTCTCCTCAGGCCTTTATATCAATGCCTCTAGGTGACCCTGGTGATGAGATGTGTGGTTGTTTACCAGAGAGGACTAGTCTCCTCAGGCCTTTATATCAATGCCTCTAGGTGACCCTGGTGATGAGATGTGTGGTTGTTTACCAGAGAGGACTAGTCTCCTCAGGCCTTTATATCAATCATTCTAGGTGACCCTGGTGATGAGATGTGTGGTTGTTTACCAGAGAGGACTAGTCTTCTCAGGCCTTTATATCAATCATTCTAGGTGACCCTGGTGATGAGATGTGTGGTTGTTTACCAGAGAGGACTAGTCTTCTCAGGCCTTTATATCAATCATTCTAGGTGACCCTGGTGATGAGATGTGTGGTTGTTTACCAGAGAGGACTAGTCTCCTCAGGCCTTTATATCAATGCCTCTAGGTGACCCTGGTGATGAGATGTGTGGTTGTTTACCAGAGAGGACTAGTCTCCTCAGGCCTTTATATCAATCATTCTAGGTGACCCTGGTGATGAGATGTGTGGTTGTTTACCAGAGAGGACTAGTCTCCTCAGGCCTTTATATCAATGCCTCTAGGTGACCCTGGTGATGAGATGTGTGGTTGTTTACCAGAGAGGACTAGTCTCCTCAGGCCTTTATATCAATGCCTCTAGGTGACCCTGGTGATGCGATGTGTGGTTGTTTACCAGAGAGGACTAGTCTCCTCAGGCCTTTATATCAATGCCTCTAGGTGACCCTGGCGATGACTATAGATTTCATAAAGGCCTCTTTCAGCAGTGGAGCTATAAAAGAGATCAAAATGATACCACTCTTTATACACTAATGATAAAACCCCTTATAGACAAATGATAGCACCCTTTATAGACAGATGATATCACCCTTTATAGACAGATGATAGCACCCCTTTATAGACAGATGATAGCACCCCTTATAGACAGATGATAACACCCCTTATAGACAGATGATAGCACCCCTTATAGACAGATGATATCACCCCTTATAGACAGATGATAGCACCCCTTATAGACAGATGATATAACCCCTTATAGACAGATGATAGCACCCCTTATAGACAGATGATAGCACCCCTTATAGACAGATGATAGCACCCCTTATAGACAGGTGATATCACCCCTTATAGACAGATGATAGCACCCCTTATAGACAGATGATAGCACCCCTTATAGACAGGTGATATCACCCCTTATAGACAGATGATAGCACCCCTTATAGACAGATGATAACACCCCTTATAGACAGATGATATCACCCCTTATAGACAGATGATAGCACCTCTTATAGACAGATGATAGCACCCCTTATAGACAGATGATAGCACCCCTTATAGACAGATGATAGCACCCCTTATAGACAAATGATAGCACCCCTTATAGACAGATGATAGCACCCCTTATAGACAGATGATAGCACCCCTTATAGACAGATGATAACACCTCAAATAGACAGATGATAGCACCCCTTATAGACAGATGATAACACCCCTTATAGACAGATGATATCACCCCTTATAGGCAGATGATAACACCCCTTATAGACAGATGATAGCACCCCTTATAGACAGATGATAACAGCCCTTATAGACAGATGATAGCACCCCTTATAGACAGATGATATTACCCCTTATAGACAGATGATAGCACCCCTAATAGACAGATGATAGCACCCCTTATAGACAGATGATAGCACCCCTTATAGACAGGTGATAGCACCCCTTATAGACAGATGATATCACCCCTTATAGGCAGATGATAACACCCCTTATAGACAGATGATAGCACCCCTTATAGACAGATGATAACAGCCCTTATAGACAGATGATAGCACCCCTTATAGACAGATGATATTACCCCTTATAGACAGATGATAGCACCCCTAATAGACAGATGATAGCACCCCTTATAGACAGATGATAGCACCCCTTATAGACAGGTGATATCACCCCTTATAGACAGATGATAGCACCCCTTATAGACAGATGATAGCACCCCTTATAGACAGGTGATATCACCCCTTATAGACAGATGATAGCACCCCTTATAGACAGATGATAACACCCCTTATAGACAGATGATATCACCCCTTATAGACAGATGATAGCACCTCTTATAGACAGATGATAGCACCCCTTATAGACAGATGATAGCACCTCTTATAGACTAATGAAAGCACCCCTTATAGACAGATGATAGCACCCCTTATAGACAGATGATAGCACCCCTTATAGACAGATGATAACACTTCGTATAGACAGATGATAGCACCCCTTATATACAGATGATAACACCCCTTATAGACAGATGATATTAGCCCGTATAGACAGATGATAACACCCCTTATAGACAGATGATAGCACCCCTTATAGACAGATGATAGCACATCTTATAGACTAATGAAAGCACCCCTTATAGACAGATGATAACACCCCTTATAGACAGATGATATTACCCCTTATAGACAGATGATAACACCCCTTATAGACTGATGATATTACCCCTTATAGACAGAGGATAGCACCTCTTATAGACAGATGATAGCACCTCTTATAGACTAATGAAAGCACCCCTTATAGACTAAATATATCACCCTTTATAGACAGAAGTTATCACCCCTTATAGACAGAAGATATCAACCCTTATAGACAGAAGATATCTCCCCTTATAGACAGAAGATAGCACCTCTTATAGATAAATGATAGCACCCCTTATAGACTAAATATATCACCCCTTACAGACAACACATCACACCTTATAGACAGAAGATATCTTCCCTTATAGACAGAAGATATCTCCCCTTATAGACAGAAGATATCTCCCCTTACAGACAGAAGATATCCCCCCTTATAGACAGAAGATATCTCCCCTTATAGACAGAAGAAATCACCCCTTATAGACAGAAGATATCTCCCCTTATAGACAGAGGATATCTCCCCTTATAGACAGAAGATGTCCCCCCTTATAGACAAAACATCACCCCTTATAGACAGAAGATATCTCCCCTTATAGACAGAAGAAATCACCCCTTATAGACAAAATATATCTCCCCTTATAGACAGAAGATATCTCCCCTTATAGACAGAAGATGTCCCCCCTTATAGACAGAAGATATCCCCCCTTATAGACAAAACATCACCCCTTATAGACAGAAGATATCTCCCCTTATAGACAGTAGATATCTCCCCTTACAGACAGTAGATATCACCCCTTATAGACATAAGATATCTCCCCTTATAGACAGAAGATATCTCCCCTTATAGACAGTAGATATCTCCCCTTACAGACAGAAGATATCTCCCCTTATAGACAGAAGATATCTCCCCTTACAGACAGTAGATATCTCCCCTTATAGACAGAAGATATCTCCCCTTATAGACAGAAGATATCACCCCTTATAGACAGAAGATATCACCCCCGATAGACAGAAGATATCTCCCCTTATAGACAGTAGATATCTCCCCTTATAGACAGAAGATATCTCCCCTTATAGACAGAAGATATCTCCCCTTATAGACAGAAGATATCTCCCCTTACAGACAGTAGATATCACCCCTTACAGACAGAAGATGTCCCCCCTTACAGACAGAAGATGTCTCCCCTTATAGACAGTAGATATCTCCATCTATAGACAGTAGATATCACCCCTTACAGACAGAAGATGTCTCCCCTTATAGACAGTAGATATCTCCCCTTATAGACAGTAGATATCTCCCCCTATAGACAGTAGATATCACCCCTTACAGACAGAAGATGTCTCCCCTTATAGACAGATGATAGCACCTCTTATAGACAGATGATAGCACCTCTTATAGACTAATGAAAGCACCCCTTATAGACTAAATATATCACCCTTTATAGACAGAAGTTATCACCCCTTATAGACAGAAGATGTCCCCCCTTATAGACAAAACATCACCCCTTATAGACAGAAGATATCTCCCCTTATAGACGGTAGATATCTCCCCTTATAGACAGAAGATATCTCCCCTTATAGACAGAAGATATCTCCCCTCATAGACAGAAGATATCTCCCCTTATCGACAGAAGATATCACCCCCGATAGACAGAAGATATCTCCCCTTATAGACAGTAGATATCTCCCCTTACAGACAGTAGATATCTCCCGTTATAGACAGAAGATATCTCCCCTTATAGACAGAATATATCACCCCTTATAGACAGAAGATATCACCCCCGATAGACAGAAGATATCTCCCCTTATAGACCCTAGATATCTCCCCTTATAGACAGAAGATATCTCCCCTTATAGACAGAAGATATCTCCCCTTATAGACAGAAGATATCTCCCCTTATAGACAGAAGATATCACCCCCGATAGACAGAAGATATCTCCCCTTATAGACCCTAGATATCTCCCCTTATAGACAGAAGATATCTCCCCTTATAGACAGAAGATATCCCCCCTTATAGACAGAAGATATCTCCCCTTATAGACAGAAGAAATCACCCCTTATAGACAGAAGATATCTCCCCTTATAGACAGAAGATGTCCCCCCTTATAGACAAAACATCACCCCTTATAGACAGAAGATATCTCCCCTTATAGACAGAAGAAATCACCCCTTATAGACAAAATATATCTCCCCTTATAGACAGAAGATATCTCCCCTTATAGACAGAAGATGTCCCCCCTTATAGACAGAAGATATCCCCCCTTATAGACAAAACATCACCCCTTATAGACAGAAGATATCTCCCCTTATAGACAGTAGATATCTCCCCTTACAGACAGTAGATATCACCCCTTATAGACATAAGATATCTCCCCTTATAGACAGCAGATATCTCCCCTTATAGACAGTAGATATCTCCCCTTACAGACAGAAGATATCTCCCCTTATAGACAGAAGATATCTCCCCTTACAGACAGTAGATATCTCCCCTTATAGACAGAAGATATCTCCCCTTATAGACAGAAGATATCACCCCTTATAGACAGAAGATATCACCCCCGATAGACAGAAGATATCTCCCCTTATAGACAGTAGATATCTCCCCTTATAGACAGAAGATATCTCCCCTTATAGACAGAAGATATCTCCCCTTATAGACAGAAGATATCTCCCCTTACAGACAGTAGATATCACCCCTTACAGACAGAAGATGTCCCCCCTTACAGACAGAAGATGTCTCCCCTTATAGACAGTAGATATCTCCATCTATAGACAGTAGATATCACCCCTTACAGACAGAAGATGTCTCCCCTTATAGACAGTAGATATCTCCCCTTATAGACAGTAGATATCTCCCCCTATAGACAGTAGATATCACCCCTTACAGACAGAAGATGTCTCCCCTTATAGACAGATGATAGCACCTCTTATAGACAGATGATAGCACCTCTTATAGACTAATGAAAGCACCCCTTATAGACTAAATATATCACCCTTTATAGACAGAAGTTATCACCCCTTATAGACAGAAGATGTCCCCCCTTATAGACAAAACATCACCCCTTATAGACAGAAGATATCTCCCCTTATAGACGGTAGATATCTCCCCTTATAGACAGAAGATATCTCCCCTTATAGACAGAAGATATCTCCCCTCATAGACAGAAGATATCTCCGCTTATCGACAGAAGATATCACCCCCGATAGACAGAAGATATCTCCCCTTATTGACAGTAGATATCTCCCCTTACAGACAGTAGATATCTCCCGTTATAGACAGAAGATATCTCCCCTTATAGACAGAATATATCACCCCTTATAGACAGAAGATATCACCCCCGATAGACAGAAGATATCTCCCCTTATAGACCCTAGATATCTCCCCTTATAGACAGAAGATATCTCCCCTTATAGACAGAAGATATCTCCCCTTATAGACAGAAGATATCTCCCCTTATAGACAGAAGATATCTCCCCCGATAGACAGAAGATATCTCCCCTTACAGACAGAAGATGCCCCCCCTTACAGACAGTAGATATCTCCCTTTATAGACAGAAGATATCTACCCTTACAGACAGTAGATATCACCCCTTACAGACAAAAGATGTCCCCCCTTACAGACAGAAGATGTCTCCCCTTATAGACAGTAGATATCTCCCCCTATAGACAGTATATATTTCCCCCTATAGACAGAAGATATCACCCCCGATAGACAGAAGATATCTCCCCTTATAGACAGTAGATATCTCCCCTTATATACAGAAGATATCACCCCCGATAGACAGAAGATATCACCCCCGATAGACAGAAGATATCTCCCCTTATAGACAGTAGATATCTCCCCTTATATACAGAAGATATCACCCCCGATAGACAGAAGATATCACCCCCGATAGACAGAAGATATCTCCCCTTATAGACAGTAGATATCTACCCTTATAGACAGAAGATAAATCCCCTTATAGACAGAAGATATCTCCCCTTATAGACAGTAGATATCACCACCTATAGACAGTAGATATCTCCCCTTACAGACAGTAGATATCTCCCCTTATAGACAGAGATATCACCCCCTATAGACAGTAGATATCTCCCCCTATAGACAGAAGATATCACCCCCGATAGACAGAAGATATCTCCCCTTATAGACAGTAGATATCTCCCCTTATATACAGAAGATATCACCCCCGATAGACAGAAGAAATCACCCCCGATAGACAGAAGATATCTCCCCTTATAGACAGTAGATATCTACTCTTATAGACAGAAGATAAATCCCCTTATAGACAGAAGATATCTCCCCTTATAGACAGAAGATATCTCCCCCGATAGACAGAAGATATCTCCCCTTACAGACAGAAGATGTCCCCCCTTACAGACAGTAGATATCTCCCCTTATAGACAGAAGATATATCCCCTTACAGACAGTAGATATCACCCCTTACAGACAGAAGATGTCCCCCCTTACAGACAGAAGATGTCTCCCCTTATAGACAGTAGATATCTCCCCCTATAGACAGTAGATATCACCCCTTACAGACAGAAGATGTCTCCCCTTATAGACAGTAGATATCTCCCCTTATAGACAGTAGATATCTCCCCATATAGACAGTAGATATCTCCCCCTATAGACAGTAGATATCTCCCCTTATAGACAGAAGATATATCCCCTTATAGACAGTAGATATCTCCCCTTATAGAAAGTAGATATCACCCCCTATAGACAGTAGATATCTCCCCTTACAGAAAGTAGATATCTCCCCTTATAGACAGTAGATATCCCCCCTATAGACAGTAGATATCTCCCCCTATAGACAGTAGATATCTCCCCTTACAGACAGTAGATATCTCCCCTTATAGACAGTAGATATCCCCCCTATAGACAGTAGATATCTCCCCCTATAGACAGTAGATATCTCCCCTTATAGACAGTAGATATCTCCCCTTATAGACAGTAGATATCTCCCCCTATAGACAGTAGATATCTCCCCTTATAGACAGTAGATATCTCCCCTTATAGACAGTAGATATCTCCCCTTATAGACAGACGATATCTCCCCTTATAGACAGTAGATATCTCCCCCTATAGACAATAGATATCTCCCCCTATAGACAGTAGATATCTCCCCTTATAGACAGTAGATATCTCCCCTTATAGACAGTAGATATCACCCCTTATAGACAGTAGATATCTCCCCTTATAGACAGTAGATATCTCCCCTTATAGACAGTAGATATCTCCCCTTATAGACAGTAGATATCACCCCTTATAGACAGTAGATATCTCCCCTTATAGACAGTAGATATCTCCCCTTATAGACAGTAGATATCTCCCCTTACAGACAGTAGATATCCCCCCTATAGACAGTAGATATCCCCCCTTACAGACAGTAGATATCTCCCCTTATAGACAGTAGATATCTCCCCTTATAGACAGTAGATATCCCCCCTATAGACAGTAGATATCTCCCCTTATAGACAGTAGATATCTCCCCCTATAGACAGTAGATATCTCCCCTTATAGACAGTAGATATCTCCCCCTATAGACAGTATATATCTCCCCTTATAGACAGTAGATATCTCCCCTATAGACAGTAGATATCTCCCCTTATAGACAGTAGATATCTCTCCGTGTAGACAGTAGATATCTCCCCTTATAGACAGTAGATATCTCCCCCTATAGACAGTAGATATCTCCCCTTATTGACAGTAGATATCTCCCCCTATAGACAGTAGATATCTCCCCTTATAGACAGTAGATATCCCCCCTTATAGACAGTAGATATCCCCCCTTATAGACAGTAGATATCTCCCCCTATAGACAGTAGATATCCCCTCTATAGACAGTAGATATCTCCCCTTACAGACAGTAGATATCTCCCCCTATAGACAGTAGATATCTCCCCCTATAGACAGTAGAAATCTCCCCCTATAGACAGTAGATATCTCCCCTTACAGACAGTAGATATCTCCCCTTATAGACAGAAGATATCTCCCCTTATAGACAGTAGATATCTCCCCCTATAGACAGTATATATCTCCCCCTATAGACAATAGATATCTCCCCTTATAGACAGTAGATATCTCCCATTATAGACAGTAGATATCTCCCCCTATAGACAGTAGATATCTCCCCTAACAGACAGTAGATATCTCCCCTTATAGACAGTAGATATCTCCCCCTATAGACAGTAGATGTCCCCCTTATAGACAGTAGATATCTCCCCTGTAGACAGTAGATATCTCCCCTATAGACAGTAGATATCTCCCCCTATAGACAGTAGATATATCCCCCTATAGACAGTAGATATCTCCCCTTATAGACAGTAGATATCTCCCCTTATAGACAGAAGATGTCTCCCCCTATAGACAGTAGATATCTCCCCCTATAGACAGTAGATATCTCCCCTTATAGACAGTAGATATCTCCCCTTATAGACAGTAGATATCTCCCCTTATAGACAGTAGATATCTCCCCTTATAGACAGTAGATATCTCCCCTTATAGACAGTAGATATCACCCCTTATAGACAGTAGATATCTCCCCTTATAGACAGTAGATATCTCCCCTTATAGACAGTAGATATCTCCCCTTACAGACAGTAGATATCCCCCCTATAGACAGTAGATATCCCCCCTTACAGACAGTAGATATCTCCCCTTATAGACAGTAGATATCTCCCCTTATAGACAGTAGATATCCCCCCTATAGACAGTAGATATCTCCCCTTATAGACAGTAGATATCTCCCCCTATAGACAGTAGATATCTCCCCTTATAGACAGTAGATATCTCCCCCTATAGACAGTATATATCTCCCCTTATAGACAGTAGATATCTCCCCCTATAGACAGTAGATATCTCCCCTTATAGACAGTAGATATCTCTCCTTGTAGACAGTAGATATCTCCCCTTATAGACAGTAGATATCTCCCCCTATAGACAGTAGATATCTCCCCTTATTGACAGTAGATATCTCCCCCTATAGACAGTAGATATCTCCCCTTATAGACAGTAGATATCCCCCCTTATAGACAGTAGATATCCCCCCTTATAGACAGTAGATATCTCCCCCTATAGACAGTAGATATCCCCTCTATAGACAGTAGATATCTCCCCTTACAGACAGTAGATATCTCCCCCTATAGACAGTAGATATCTCCCCCTATAGACAGTAGAAATCTCCCCCTATAGACAGTAGATATCTCCCCTTACAGACAGTAGATATCTCCCCTTATAGACAGAAGATATCTCCCCTTATAGACAGTAGATATCTCCCCCTATAGACAGTATATATCTCCCCCTATAGACAATAGATATCTCCCCTTATAGACAGTAGATATCTCCCATTATAGACAGTAGATATCTCCCCCTATAGACAGTAGATATCTCCCCTAACAGACAGTAGATATCTCCCCTTATAGACAGTAGATATATCCCCCTATAGACAGTAGATGTCCCCCTTATAGACAGTAGATATCTCCCCTGTAGACAGTAGATATCTCCCCCTATAGACAGTAGATATCTCCCCCTATAGACAGTAGATATATCCCCCTATAGACAGTAGAAATCTCCCCTTATAGACACTAGATATCTCCCCTTATAGACAGAAGATGTCTCCCCCTATAGACAGTAGATATCTCCCCCTATAGACAGTAGATATCTCCCCTTATAGACAGTAGATATCTCCCCTTATAGACAGTAGATATCTCCCCTTACAGACAGTAGATATCTCCCCCTATAGACAGTAGATATCTCCCCTTATAGACAGTAGATATCTCCCCTTATAGACAGTAGATATCTCCCCCTATAGACAGCAGATATCTCCCCTTATAGACAGTAGATATCTCCCCCTATAGACAGCAGATATCTCCCCCTATAGACAGTAGATATCTCCCCTTATAGACAGTAGATATCTCCCCCTATAGACAGTAGATATCTCCCCCTATAGACAGTAGATATCTCCCCCTATAGACAGTAGATATCTCCCCTTATAGACAGTAGATGTCTCCCCCTATAGACAGTAGATATCTCCCCCTATAGACAGTAGATGTCTCCCCCTTATAGACAGTAGATATCTCCCCCTATAGACAGTAGATATCTCCCCTTTCAGACAGTAGATATCCCCCCTATAGACAGTAGATATCTCCCCTTTCAGACAGTAGATATCTCCTCTTATAGACAGTAGATATCTCCCCCTATAGACAGTAGATATCTCCCCTTTCAGACAGTATATATCTCCCCTTATAGACAGTAGATATCTCCCCTTATAGACAGTAGATGTCTCCCCCTATAGACAGTAGATATCTCCCTTATAGACAGTAGATATCTCCCCTATAGACAGTAGATATCTCCCCTTATAGACAGTAGAAATCTCCCCCTATAGACAGTAGATGTCCCCCTTATAGACAGTAGATATCTCCCCTGTAGACAGTAGATATCTCCCCTAACAGACAGTAGATATCTCCCCTTATAGACAGTAGATATATCCCCCTATAGACAGTAGATGTCCCCCTTATAGACAGTAGATATCTCCCCTGTAGACAGTAGATATCTCCCCCTATAGACAGTAGATATCTCCCCCTATAGACAGTAGATATATCCCCCTATAGACAGTAGAAATCTCCCCTTATAGACACTAGATATCTCCCCTTATAGACAGAAGATGTCTCCCCCTATAGACAGTAGATATCTCCCCCTATAGACAGTAGATATCTCCCCTTATAGACAGTAGATATCTCCCCTTATAGACAGTAGATATCTCCCCTTACAGACAGTAGATATCTCCCCCTATAGACAGTAGATATCTCCCCTTATAGACAGTAGATATCTCCCCTTATAGACAGTAGATATCTCCCCCTATAGACAGCAGATATCTCCCCTTATAGACAGTAGATATCTCCCCCTATAGACAGCAGATATCTCCCCCTATAGACAGTAGATATCTCCCCTTATAGACAGTAGATATCTCCCCCTATAGACAGTAGATATCTCCCCCTATAGACAGTAGATATCTCCCCCTATAGACAGTAGATATCTCCCCTTATAGACAGTAGATGTCTCCCCCTATAGACAGTAGATATCTCCCCCTATAGACAGTAGATGTCTCCCCCTTATAGACAGTAGATATCTCCCCCTATAGACAGTAGATATCTCCCCTTTCAGACAGTAGATATCCCCCCTATAGACAGTAGATATCTCCCCTTTCAGACAGTAGATATCTCCTCTTATAGACAGTAGATATCTCCCCCTATAGACAGTAGATATCTCCCCTTTCAGACAGTATATATCTCCCCTTATAGACAGTAGATATCTCCCCTTATAGACAGTAGATGTCTCCCCCTATAGACAGTAGATATCTCCCTTATAGACAGTAGATATCTCCCCTATAGACAGTAGATATCTCCCCTTATAGACAGTAGAAATCTCCCCCTATAGACAGTAGATGTCCCCCTTATAGACAGTAGATATCTCCCCTGTAGACAGTAGATATCTCCCCCTATAGACAGTAGATATCTCCCCCTATAGACAGTAGATATATCCCCCTATAGACAGTAGATATCTCCCCTTATAGACAGTAGATATCTCCCCTTATAGACAGAAGATATCTCCCCCTATAGACAGTAGATATCTCCCCCTATAGACAGTAGATATCTCCCCTTATAGACAGTAGATATCTCCCCTTATAGACAGTAGATATCTCCCCTTACAGACAGTAGATATCTCCCCCTATAGACAGTAGATATCTCCCCTTATAGACAGTAGATATCTCCCCATATAGACAGTAGATATCTCCCCCTATAGACAGCAGATATCTCCCCTTATAGACAGTAGATATCTCCCCCTATAGACAGCAGATATCTCCCCCTATAGACAGTAGATATCTCCCCTTACAGACAGTAGATATCTCCCCCTTATAGACAGAAGATAGCTCCGCTTATAGACAGAAGATATCCCCCCTTATAGACAGTATATATCTCCCCTTATAGACAGTAGATATCTCCCCTTATAGACAGTAGATATCACCCCTTATAGACAGTAGATATCCCCCCTTATAGACAGAAGATATCTACGCTTATAGCCAGAAGATATCCCCCCTTATAGACAGTAGATATCTCCCCTTATAGACAGTAGATATCTCCCCCTATAGACAGTAGATATCCCCCCTTATAGACAAAACATCACCTTACCCTTTAAATCCATTGTCCTGAACAGTATTAGTTGTGATGTAATAGAGGTGTAGATGATGCAGCTTAATGTACAACTATCACACAACTGTTTTTCTTACTCAAAGAGCAAAGCATTGTGGGGCAGACATGGAACGATGGTCCTCTGTCACGCAGAACATTGCATGTACAGTATAGTTAGTATGCTGTGGTGAGACAATACACACCCGTAGTATATGCATTATAAATACTGTAATATTCAAATGTCAGGTTGTTCCTACTGAACGTTGTTGTCTTGTCAGATAACATCACCCCATAGTGTTTGATATAGGTCAAAGTTCAGGCACTAGGTCAGTATGAACCCTTGATAATGCAGTTTTTTTCCCAGGTCACATTACAGTAGTGTCCCTAATACTTAACATATTTAATGGGTAGTTATATAGGTAGAGTACAGTGTAAATATAGATTTGGGTACTTACCATTGTATCCTAATTTAAACCGTGTCGCGCTGTTTTAATGCTGTTTTTATACAGACACTTGTATACGTTCAACTAGCTAGTATAATCAAAAACCTAGCAGCTACAGTCAATATCCACTACGGTTCCAGTACTTGTTATTCAGGGATCAGTGATTTGAACATGGAGGCCTATCCCCCCCCCCCCCATCCCTAATGCCACCCCTAATACCACCCCTGATGCCAACCCTAATGCCACCCCTAATGCCACCCCTAATGCCACCCCTAATGCCACCCCTAATGTCACCCCTAATGCCACCCCTAATGCCACCCCTGATGCCAACCCTAATGCCGCCCACAATGCCACCCCTAATACCACCCCTGATGCCATCCCTAATGCCATCCCTAATGCCACCCCAGATGCCACCCCTAATGCCACCCCTGATGCCACCCATAATGCCACCCATAATGCCACCCCTAATGCCACCCCGGGTGCCACCCCTAATGCCACCCCGGATGCCGCCCCTAATGCCATCCAAAATGCCACCCCTAATGCCACCCTTAATGCCACCCCGATGCCACCCCTAATGCCACCCATGATGCCACCCATAATGTCGCCCCTAATGCCACCCCAATGCCACCCCTGATGCCACCTCTAATGCCACCCCTGATGCCACCTCTAATGCCACCCCTAATGCCACCCCTAATGCCACCCCTGATGCCACCTCAGGACCAACTGAGGCCAGTTCAAATGGACCACAATGATAACCAGATCCAGTGGGAATATGTCCTAATCTAACACCGCTGTCCTGTCCATGACAGAGGTACGGTGTCCTGTCCATGACAGAGGTACGCTGTCCTGTCCATGACAGAGGTACGCTGTCCTGTCCATGACAGAGGTACGCTGTCCTGTCCATGACAGAGGTACGCTGTCCTGTCCATGACAGAGGTACGCTGTCCTGTCCATGACAGAGGTACGGTGTCCTGTCCATGA
>NW_027261153.1:147500-165000 GCF_045791955.1 Oncorhynchus clarkii lewisi | reverse complement strand
ATTTCAAATATTCGTTTTTTAAGATGTCAAACAGTATTTTTCATTGTCATGAAAGATTTCTAGATTACTAGATTGTTCCCAGTGTTTGATCAAATGCATTCTGGGAAATATATATGTTATATTTAGATTATTTAATTTATCCTTTATTTAACTAGACAAGTCAGTTAAGAACAAATTATTATTTACAATGACGGCCTACAGGGGAACAGTGGGTTAACTGCCTTATTCAGGGGAACAGTGGGGTTACCTGCCTTGTTCAGGGGAACAGTGGGTTAACTGCCTTATTCAGGGGAACAGTGGGGTTACCTGCCTTGTTCAGGGGAACAGTGGGTTAACGGCCTTGTTCAGGGGAACAGTGGGTTAACTGCCTTGTTATGGGGAACAGTGGGTTACCTAACTTGTTCAGGGGAACAGTGGGTTAACTGCCTTGTTCAGGGGAACAGTGGGTTAACGGCCTTGTTCAGGGGAACAGTGGGGTTACCTGCCTTGTTCAGGGGGGCAGTGAGTTACCTGCCTTGTTCAGGGGAACAGTGGGTTACCTGCCTTGTTCAGGGGAACAGTGGGTTACCTGCCTTGTTCAGGGGAACAGTGGGTTAACTGCCTTGTTCAGGGGAACAGTGGGTTACCTAACTTGTTCAGGGGAACAGTGGGTTAGCTTCCTTGTTCAGGGGAACAGTGGGTTACCTGCCTTGTTCAGGGGAACAGTGGGTTAACGACCTTGTTCAGGGGAACAGTGGGTTAAACTGCCTTGTTCAGGGGAACAGTGGGTTAACTGCCTTATTCAGGGGAACAGTGGGGTTACCTGCCTTGTTCAGGGGAACAGTGGGGTTACCTGCCTTATTCAGGGGAACAGTGGGGTTACCTGCCTTGTTCAGGGGAACAGTGGGTTAACGGCCTTGTTCAGGGGAACAGTGGGGTTACCTGCCTTGTTCAGGGGGGCAGTGGGTTACCTGCCTTGTTCAGGGGAACAGTGGGTTACCTGCCTTGTTCAGGGGAAAAGTGGGTTAACTGCCTTGTTCAGGGGAACAGTGGGTTACCTGCCTTGTTCAGGGGAACAGTGGGTTAACTGCCTTGTTCAGGGGAACAGTGGGTTACCTAACTTGTTCAGGGGAACAGTGGGTTAACTGCCTTGTTCAGGGGAACAGTGGGTTACCTGCCTTGTTCAGGGGAACAGTGGGTTACCTGCCTTGTTCATGGGAACAGTGGGTTAACTGCCTTGTTCAGGGGAACAGTGGGTTACCTGCCTTGTTCAGGGGAACAGTGGGTTACCTGCCTTGTTCAGGGGAACAGTGGGTTACCTGCCTTGTTCAGGGGAACAGTGGGTTACCTGCCTTGTTCATGGGAACAGTGGGTTAACTGCCTTGTTCAGGGGAACAGTGGGTTACCTGCCTTGTTCAGGGGAACAGTGGGTTACCTAACTTGTTCAGGGGAAGAGTGGGTTAACTGCCTTGTTCAGGGGAACAGTGGGTTAACTGCCTTGTTCATGGGAACAGTGGGTTAACTGCCTTGTTCAGGGGAACAGTGGGTTACCTGCCTTGTTCAGGGGAACAGTGGGTTACCTGCCTTGTTCAGGGGAACAGTGGGTTACCTGTCTTGTTCAGGGGAACAGTGGGTTACCTGCCTTGTTCAGGGGCAGAACAAAAGATGTTTACCTTTCGGTTACTGGCCCAAAGCTCTAACCACTAGACTACCTGGCTCTAACCACTAGGCTACCTGGTTCTAACCACTAGCCTACCTGGCTCTAACCACTAGACTACCTGGCTCTAACCACTAGACTACCTGGCTCTAACCACTAGACTACCTGGCTCTAACCACTAGACTACCTGGCTCTAACCACTAGACTACCTGGCTCTAACCAGTAGACTACCTGGCTCTAACCACTAGACTACCTGGCTCTAACCACTAGACTACCTGGCTCTAACCACTAGACTACCTGCTCTAACCACTAGACTACCTGGTTCTAACCACTAGGCTACCTGGTTCTAACCACTAGACTACCTGGTTCTAACCACTAGGCTACCTGGTTCTAACCACTAGACTACCTGGTTCTAACCACTAGGCTACCTGGTTCTAACCACTAGACTACCTGGTTCTAACCACTAGGCTACCTGGTTCTAACCACTAGGCTACCTGGTTCTAACCACTAGGCTACCTGGTTCTAACCACTAGGCTACCTGGTTCTAACCACTAGGTTACCTGGTTCTAACCACTAGGCTACCTGGTTCTAACCACTAGGTTACCTGGTTCTAACCACTAGGTTACCTGGTTCTAACCACTAGGCTACCTGGTTCTAACCACTAGGTTACCTGGTTCTAACCACTAGGCTACCTGGTTCTAACCACTAGGCTACCTGGCTCTAACCACTAGGTTACCTGGTTCTAACCACTAGACTACCTGCCACCACATTAAGTGGCATCCTGAATTATTATAGACAACCCACAACATGTTCTTAATATTTCCAGACCACTGTAATTATTTAAAATAGTTTTAGGATAATTCTTATAATACTACCTTCTCTAACCACTAGGCTACCTGGCTCTAACCACTAGACTACCTGGCTCTAACCACTAGACTACCTGGCTCTAACCACTAGGCTACCTGCTTTAACCACTAGGCTACCTGCTCTAACCACTAGGCTACCTGGCTCTAACCACTAGGCTACCTGCTCTAACCTCTAGGCTACCTGCTCTAACCACTAGGCTACCTGCTCTAACCACTAGGCGACCTGCTCTAACCACTAGGCTACCTGCTTTAACCACTAGGCTACCTGCTCTAACCACTAGACTACCTGGTTCTAACCACTAGGTTACCTGGTTCTAACCACTAGACTACCTGGTTCTAACCACTAGGCTACCTGGTTCTAACCACTAGGCTACCTGGCTCTAACCACTAGGTTACCTGGTTCTAACCACTAGACTACCTGGTTCTAACCACTAGACTACCTGGTTCTAACCACTAGACTACCTGGTTCTAACCACTAGGCTACCTGGTTCTAACCACTAGGCTACCTGGCTCTAACCACTAGGTTACCTGGTTCTAACCACTAGACTATCTGGCTCTAACCACTAGGCTACCTGGTTCTAACCACTAGGTTACCTGGTTCTAACCACTAGGCTACCTGGTTCTAACCACTAGGCTACCTGGTTCTAACCACTAGACTACCTGGTTCTAACCACTAGACTACCTGGTTCTAACCACTAGGCTACCTGGTTCTAACCACTAGACTACCTGGTTCTAACCACTAGGCTACCTGGTTCTAACCACTAGGCTACCTGGTTCTAACCACTAGGCTACCTGGTTCTAACCACTAGGCTACCTGGTTCTAACCACTAGGTTACCTGGTTCTAACCACTAGGCTACCTGGTTCTAACCACTAGGTTACCTGGTTCTAACCACTAGGTTACCTGGTTCTAACCACTAGGCTACCTGGTTCTAACCACTAGGTTACCTGGTTCTAACCACTAGGCTACCTGGTTCTAACCACTAGGCTACCTGGCTCTAACCACTAGGTTACCTGGTTCTAACCACTAGACTACCTGCCACCACATTAAGTGGCATCCTGAATTATTATAGACAACCCACAACATGTTCTTAATATTTCCAGACCACTGTAATTATTTAAAATAGTTTTAGGATAATTATTATAATACTACCTTCTCTAACCACTAGGCTACCTGGCTCTAACCACTAGACTACCTGGCTCTAACCACTAGACTACCTGGCTCTAACCACTAGGCTACCTGCTTTAACCACTAGGCTACCTGCTCTAACCACTAGGCTACCTGGCTCTAACCACTAGGCTACCTGCTCTAACCTCTAGGCTACCTGCTCTAACCACTAGGCTACCTGCTCTAACCACTAGGCGACCTGCTCTAACCACTAGGCTACCTGCTTTAACCACTAGGCTACCTGCTCTAACCACTAGACTACCTGGTTCTAACCACTAGGTTACCTGGTTCTAACCACTAGACTACCTGGTTCTAACCACTAGGCTACCTGGTTCTAACCACTAGGCTACCTGGCTCTAACCACTAGGTTACCTGGTTCTAACCACTAGACTACCTGGTTCTAACCACTAGGCTACCTGGCTCTAACCACTAGACTACCTGGCTCTAACCACTAGACTACCTGGTTCTAACCACTAGGCTACCTGGCTCTAACCACTAGGTTACCTGGTTCTAACCACTAGACTATCTGGCTCTAACCACTAGGCTACCTGGTTCTAACCACTAGGTTACCTGGTTCTAACCACTAGGCTACCTGGTTCTAACCACTAGGCTACCTGGTTCTAACCACTAGACTACCTGGTTCTAACCACTAGACTACCTGGTTCTAACCACTAGGCTACCTGGTTCTAACCACTAGACTACCTGGTTCTAACCACTAGGCTACCTGGTTCTAACCACTAGGCTACCTGGTTCTAACCACTAGGCTACCTGGTTCTAACCACTAGGCTACCTGGTTCTAACCACTAGGTTACCTGGTTCTAACCACTAGGCTACCTGGTTCTAACCACTAGGTTACCTGGTTCTAACCACTAGGTTACCTGGTTCTAACCACTAGGCTACCTGGTTCTAACCACTAGGTTACCTGGTTCTAACCACTAGGCTACCTGGTTCTAACCACTAGGCTACCTGGCTCTAACCACTAGGTTACCTGGTTCTAACCACTAGACTACCTGCCACCACATTAAGTGGCATCCTGAATTATTATAGACAACCCACAACATGTTCTTAATATTTCCAGACCACTGTAATTATTTAAAATAGTTTTAGGATAATTATTATAATACTACCTTCTCTAACCACTAGGCTACCTGGCTCTAACCACTAGACTACCTGGCTCTAACCACTAGACTACCTGGCTCTAACCACTAGGCTACCTGCTTTAACCACTAGGCTACCTGCTCTAACCACTAGGCTACCTGGCTCTAACCACTAGGCTACCTGCTCTAACCTCTAGGCTACCTGCGCTAACCACTAGGCTACCTGCTCTAACCACTAGGCGACCTGCTCTAACCACTAGGCTACCTGCTTTAACCACTAGGCTACCTGCTCTAACCACTAGACTACCTGGTTCTAACCACTAGGTTACCTGGTTCTAACCACTAGACTACCTGGTTCTAACCACTAGGCTACCTGGTTCTAACCACTAGGCTACCTGGCTCTAACCACTAGGCTACCTGGTTCTAACCACTAGGTTACCTGGTTCTAACCACTAGGCTACCTGGTTCTAACCACTAGGCTACCTGGTTCTAACCACTAGACTACCTGGTTCTAACCACTAGACTACCTGGTTCTAACCACTAGGCTACCTGGTTCTAACCACTAGACTACCTGGTTCTAACCACTAGGCTACCTGGTTCTAACCACTAGGCTACCTGGTTCTAACCACTAGGCTACCTGGTTCTAACCACTAGGCTACCTGGTTCTAACCACTAGGTTACCTGGTTCTAACCACTAGGCTACCTGGTTCTAACCACTAGGTTACCTGGTTCTAACCACTAGGTTACCTGGTTCTAACCACTAGGCTACCTGGTTCTAACCACTAGGTTACCTGGTTCTAACCACTAGGCTACCTGGTTCTAACCACTAGGCTACCTGGCTCTAACCACTAGGTTACCTGGTTCTAACCACTAGACTACCTGCCACCACATTAAGTGGCATCCTGAATTATTATAGACAACCCACAACATGTTCTTAATATTTCCAGACCACTGTAATTATTTAAAATAGTTTTAGGATAATTATTATAATACTACCTTCTCTAACCACTAGGCTACCTGGCTCTAACCACTAGACTACCTGGCTCTAACCACTAGACTACCTGGCTCTAACCACTAGGCTACCTGTTTTAACCACTAGGCTACCTGCTCTAACCACTAGGCTACCTGGCTCTAACCACTAGGCTACCTGCTCTAACCTCTAGGCTACCTGCTCTAACCACTAGGCTACCTGCTCTAACCACTAGGTGACCTGCTCTAACCACTAGGCTACCTGCTTTAACCACTAGGCTACCTGCTCTAACCACTAGACTACCTGGTTCTAACCACTAGGTTACCTGGTTCTAACCACTAGACTACCTGGTTCTAACCACTAGGCTACCTGGTTCTAACCACTAGGCTACCTGGCTCTAACCACTAGGTTACCTGGTTCTAACCACTAGACTACCTGGTTCTAACCACTAGACTACCTGGTTCTAACCACTAGACTACCTGGTTCTAACCACTAGGCTACCTGGTTCTAACCACTAGGCTACCTGGCTCTAACCACTAGGTTACCTGGTTCTAACCACTAGACTACCTGGCTCTAACCACTAGGTTACCTGGTTCTAACCACTAGGCTACCTGGTTCTAACCACTAGGCTACCTGGTTCTAACCACTAGGCTACCTGGTTCTAACCACTAGACTACCTGCCACCCCATTAAGGGGCATCCTGAATTTTTATAGACAACCCACAACATGTTCTTAATATTTCCAGACCACTGTAATTATTTAAAATAGTTTTAGGAGAATTATTGTTATAATTATTTTATTTTGTTAATGTTTCAACCATATGCTATATGGCATTCGTAACCATACATGATGTCAAAATGAGCATTCCTTTAGTGATAATAAATTATTACAATTTCAAGGAATTTAATTGAATTACATCTACTTCCTTTAATTCTAATTATTTTTCAAATTCTGCTTTCTGTGAGTCATTTTTTAAATTGGAATTAAAGAGCAATTTACAAATGAAATCCGAATTGACCCCAACCCCCGTATGTACTGGTATGCTGTACTATGGTATTATGATGCAAAAAAATATATATGGGTGGAGAGTAACCCCCCAAGAGACTCCTAACTTCCCTTAATCATGAATGGTTTGATAAATAAATACATACATAAATAAACACATACATGCAGGCATAATGTACCCATCAATCCATCCATCCGTCCACGCAATCATCATCCATCCTCAAATATATCATTTATGTCCACTCGTACTCTCCTTTAACCCAGGCTGGTGGTGCATGGTTGCCATGGTTTTGGGTGGAGGTGGGCAGGCAGGCAGGTGAGAGAGATGCCAGCGGGCCAACAGGTCAGAACAGAACAGAGAGATGCCAGTAGGCCAACAAGTCAGAACAGAACAGAAGGACAGAATGACTATGGAGGGCACTGTAAAAGGAGGGGAGGACGGCTCACCTTGAAGTCCATTGCCATTTGCACTGGTGCAAGAAGGTGGTGGAGAAGCTTGGGGCCTTACAACAGGGGCAAAGGCGCTCTTTTGTTTCACTGCAGAGATGACATTGGCAGGTGAGAATGAGAAAATGCCGTGTGTACTGCTACAGTTTGTAGAGAGGCTGACCGAAGAGGCTGCCATGGTGGGGCTCGACGGCACTACTGCAATAAAGCAAACATAAGCACCACTCAGAGAGGAGTTTCACCACGGCACAGATCATTCAAAAATCAAGATGTTTTAGATTCATTTGATTAAATTAATTGATAAGGCCTTGCCTCTTTTCAAATCAAAATGTATATAGATTTGGAAAGAAATCAGAAGAAATCAAGATGATTGTGATAAAAAAAAAAAGATCAGAATTTGGATGGGATTCGACAAATAATTACATTTACGTAACTAAGAAACCAATTCGTAATAATAAGAACAACAACAAAAAATTCCAAATCATATTTGGAGTTTGTGGGATTGTGATATGAAATGTTCTGCCTTGGCCACTCTGGATAACAGGTATCTGACAATAGACTCTTGACTTGGGGGAAAATCACTCACGAAAACTTTGCTTCTATAATTTTTGGCATTTTCATTTGGGGGAAGTGCACCATGTCATACTTTTTAAAACTTTTCCATTTATTTATTTTTTTTGTGTGTAAATTTGTAAGTCTGATTGATTATTATTTTTTATTTTTTTCAAGTTGGGTCTTGGGTTTTCAGCCTCCAGAGCCTCCAGAGTCACCCCTCCTTTTATCCAGTAGCACACATTCCAAAATAATACAAACACTAATCAAAACAATAACAGAGGAGGGGAGGGGGGGGTTAGGCAAAAATCAAGAAAATCAAAAATCAAGAAAATCAAGAAAATCAAAAATCATGAAAATCAAAAATCAAGAAAAATCAAAAATCAAGAAAAATCAAAAATCAAGAAAAATCTAAGCGTCTCAGACTCGTAGACACGGAGGAAGTCGAGGTGGTGTGTCGTTACCTTGATACTTACTGCCGTAGGGGGAGTTGGCAGAGGAGCCGTTGAGGAAGCCTGGTGAACTGGGTACTCCCAGATTGGACATGGGGTTGCCGTAGCCGTTCATGCTGTTGCTAACGGTGTTGTAGTTGGCCTGTTGTGGTGTGCTGCTGGGGACGTAGCCTCGAGGGGACACACTGCTGGTTTGACGGCTGTATCCTACTGTTGAGAGGGGGAGAAAAGGACTTAGGGAAGGTAGAACCACAACATTGGGCTATTTTATAGATAAATAGTCTACTATATGTCCAAAGTGACGACCTATTCCTTATTTAGTGCCATGCTTTTGATCAGGGACCACAGGGACCACAGGGAACATAGAGAACATAGAGCTCTGGTCAAAAGTAGTGCACTATGTAGGGCAGGGGTGTCAAACTCATTCCATGGAGGGCCTAGTGTCTGCAGGTTTTTAGTTTTTCCTTTCAATTAAGCCCTAGACAACCAGGTGAGGGGAGTTCCTTACTAAGCCCTAGACAACCAGGTGAGGGGAGTTCCTTACTAAGCCCTAGACAACCAGGTTAGGGGAGTTCCTTACTAAGCCCTAGACAACCAGGTGAGGGGAGTTCCTTACTAAGCCCTAGACAACCAGGTGAGGGGAGTTCCTTACTAAGCCCTAGACAACCAGGTGAGGGGAGTTCCTTACTAAGCCCTAGACAACCAGGTGAGGGGAGTTCCTTACTAAGCCCTAGACAACCAGGTTAGGGGAGTTCCTTACTAAGCCCTAGACAACCAGGTGAGGGGAGTTCCTTACTAAGCCCTAGACAACCAGGTGAGGGGAGTTCCTTACTAAGCCCTAGACAACCAGGTGAGGGGAGTTCCTTACTAAGCCCTAGACAACCAGGTGAGGGGAGTTCCTTACTAAGCCCTAGACAACCAGGTGAGGGGAGTTCCTTACTAAGCCCTAGACAACCAGGTGAGGGGAGTTCCTTACTAAGCCCTAGACAACCAGGTGAGGGGAGTTCCTGAGGGGAGTTCCTTACTACTGAAGCCCTAGACAACCAGGTGAGGGGAGTTCCTTACTAAGCCCTAGACAACCAGGTGAGGGGAGTTCCTTACTAAGCCCTAGACAACCAGGTGAGGGGAGTTCCTTACTAAGCCCTAGACAACCAGGTGAGGGGAGTTCCTTACTAAGCCCTAGACAACCAGGTGAGGGGAGTTCCTTACTGATACCTAGACAACCATGTGAGGAGAGTTCTTTACTGATACCTAGACCTAGCTATAGGTCTACCAGTGAGACCTGTGTACACTCCTAGCATCTAGCTAGCTATAGATCTACCAGGAAGGGCTGTGTACACTCCTAGCATCTAGCTAGCTATAGGTCTACCAGGAAGACCTGTGTACAATCCTAGCATCTAGCTAGCTATAGATCTACCAGTGAGAACTGTGTACACTCCTAGCATCTAGCTAGCTATAGGTCTACCAGTGACCTTAGCAGTGGCAACACAGAACAGAAGTAAATACCGACCTTAGGAGTGGCAACACAGAACATATATAGACACTGACCTTAGCAGTGGCAACACAGAGCAGATGTCAACACTGACCTTAGCAGTGGCAACACAGAGCAGATGTCAACACTGACCTTAGCAGTGGCAACACAGAAGAGATATAAACCCTGATCTTAGCAGTGGCAACACAGAAGAGATATTATTAAGTATTATCATCCCAGGCGGCTGCTAAGTGAATAGTGGTGAGCGTTCGGTGGGTCGGCGGGTCATTCCCAGCCGAGCCAGGCAGGCAAACAGAACAGGGGAGGCAGTGACAGCGTCAAGCCCCCAGGGATCAGTTATAAGATCCAGCAAGAGAAGATAGAGAAGCAGCAAGCAGAGAGTCAGAGCCGGCCAGGTAATATTTAAAGGGTAAAGCTAGATTAGTTGTTGTCGCAGCTTATCTTCACTCATGGAGCGCGTCCCAAATGGCACCTTATTCCTTATATAGTGCACTACTTTACCAATGTAGTGCACTACTTTCCCTATATAGTGCACTACTTTACCAATGTAGTGCACTACTTTCCCTATATAGTGCACTACTTTACCAATGTAGTGCACTACTTTACCAATGTAGTGCACTACTTTACCAATGTAGTGCACTACTTTACCAATGTAGTGCACTACTTTCCCTATGTAGTGCACTACTTTACCGATGTAGTGCACTACTTTACCGATGTAGTGCACTACTTTACCGATGTAGTGCACTACTTTACCAATGTAGTGCACTACTTTCCCTATATAGTGCACTACTTTACCTATATAATGCACGACTTTACCAATATAGTGCACTACTTTCCCTATATAGTGCACGACTTTCCCCAATGTAGTGCACTACTTTCCCTATATAGTGCACGACTTTCCCCTATGTAGTGCACTACTTTCCCTATATAGTGCACTACTTTACCAATATAGTGCACTACTTTCCCTATATAGTGCACGACTTTCCCCTATGTAGTGAACTACTTTCCCTATATAGTGCACGCCTTTCCCCTAGGTAGTGCAATATGAAGGGCATAGGCAGCCATTTGGGAGGTCCCCACGGCCACATACCCTGGTCATTACCCTGTGATGTTTCTGAGACGTTGACGGCGAGCTGGCTGCCGAACGAGTTGACCCCCATCATGCCGCCGTGCGACGCCGTGTTGCCCAGTGAGGGGATCTGGTTGTGGTTACGCGGGACGCTGTACAGGGCCTCGGCGATGTCGGCCGCTCGCTTCAGGATGATCTCCTGAAAGTAGAGGAGAGGACGCGTCACAAGGGATCCGTATATTTGCCTTTAACATTTAAACATGTTGTCTCATTGTGACCTTGTGTATTTGAACACATACGCAGATATGAAGGTTACAGTAATGGTAGTTGTATTTATTATGGATCCCAGCAGCTACTCTTCCTGGGGTTTATTATGGATCCCAGCAGCTACTCTTCCTGGGGTTTATTATGGATCCCAGCAGCTACTCTTCCTGGGGTTTATTATGGATCCCAGCAGCTAGTCTTCCTGGGGTTTATTATGGATCCCAGCAGCTACTCTTCCTGGGGTTTATTATGGATCCCAGCAGCTACTCTTCCTGGGGTTTATTATGGATCCCAGCAGCTTCTCTTACTGGGGTTTATTATGGATCCCAGCAGCTTCACTTCCGGGGGTTTATTATGGATCCCCATTAATTCCTGCCAAGGCAGCAGCTACTCTTCCTGGGGTTTATTATGGATCCCAGCAGCTTCACTTCCTGGGGTTTATTATGGATCCCCATTAATTCCTGCCAAGGCAGCAGCTACTCTTCCTGGGGTTTATTATGGATTTCCATTAGTTCCTGCCAAGGCAGCAGCTACTCTTCCTGGGGTTTATTATGGATCCCCATTAGTTCCTGCCAAGGCAGCAGCTACTCTTCCTTGGGTTTATTGTAGATCCCCATTAATTACTGCCAAGGCAGCAGCTACTCTTCCTGCGGTTTATTATGGATCCCCATTAATTCCTGCCAAGGCAGCAGCTAATCTTCCTGGGGTTTATTACAGAACCCCATTAATTCCTGCCAAGGCAGCAGCTACTCTTCCTGGGGTTTATTATGGATCCCCATTAGTTCCTGCCAAGGCAGCAGCTACTCTTCCTGGGGTTTATTGTGGATCCCCATTAGTTCCTGCCAAGACAGCAGCTACTCTTCCTGGGGTTTATTATGGATCCCCATTAGTTCCTGCCAAGGCAGCAGCTACTCTTCCTGGGGTTTATTATGGATCCCCATTAGTTCCAGCCCGGGCAGCAGCTACTCTTCCTGGTGTCCAGCAAAATTAAGGCAGTTTATACCGTTTTTTAAAAAACATTACAATACATTCACAACAGAATTCACAACACATTAAGTGTTTGCCCTCAGGCCCCTACTCTACTACCACATATCTACAACACAAAATCCATGTGTACGTGTGTGTATAGTGTGTATGTTGTCATGTGTGTGTGTGTGTGTGTGTGTGTGTGTGTGTGTGTTGCTTCCCCGCTGTTCCATAAGGTGTTATTTTTTATCTGTTTTTTAAATCTAATTTTACACTTTGCATGAGTTACTTGATGTGGAATAGAGTACCGTGTAGTCAGGGCTCTATGTAGTACTGTGGAATAGAGTTCCATGTAGTCATGGCTCTATGTGGTACTGTCTAATAGAGTTCCATGTAGTCATGGCTCTATGTAGTACTGTGGAATAGAGTTCCATGTAGTCATGGCTCTATGTAGTACTGTGGAATAGAGTTCCATGTAGTCATGGCTCTATGTAGGAATGTGGAATAGAGTTCCATGTAGTCATGTCTCTATGTAGTACTGTGGAATAGAGTTCCATGTAGTCATGGCTCTATTTAGTACTGTGGAATAGAGTTCCATGTAGTCATGGCTCTATGTGGTACTGTGGAATAGAGTTCTGTGTAGTCATGTCTCTATGTAGTACTGTGGAATAGAGTTCCATGTAGTCATGGCTCTATGTAGTACTGTGGAATAGAGTTCCATGTAGTCATGGCTCTATGTAGGAATGTGGAATAGAGTTCCATGTAGTCATGTCTCTATGTAGTACTGTGGAATAGAGTTCCATGTAGTCATGGCTCTATTTAGTACTGTGGAATAGAGTTCCATGTAGTCATGGCTCTATGTGGTACTGTGGAATAGAGTTCTGTGTAGTCATATCTCTATGTAGTACTGTGGAATAGAGTTCCATGTAGTCATGGCTCTATGTAGTACTGTGGAATAGAGTTCCATGTAGTCATGGCTCTATGTAGGAATGTGGAATAGAGTTCCATGTAGTCATGTCTCTATGTAGTACTGTGGAATAGAGTTCCATGTAGTCATGGCTCTATTTAGTACTGTGGAATAGAGTACCATGTAGTCATGGCTCTATGTAGTACTGTAGAATACAGTTCCATGTAGTCATGGCTCTATGTAGTACTGTGGAATAGAGTTCCATGTAGTCATGTCTCTATGTAGTACTGTGGAATAGAGTTCCATGTAGTCATGGCTCTATGTAGGAATGTGGAATAGAGTTCCATGTAGTCATGTCTCTATGTAGTACTGTGGAATAGAGTTCCATTTAGTCATGGCTCTATTTAGTACTGTGGAATAGAGTACCATGTAGTCATGGCTCTATGTAGTACTGAAGAATAGAGTTCCATGTAGTCATGGCTCTATGTAGTACTGTGGAATAGAGTTCCATGTAGTCATGTCTCTATGTAGTACTGTGGAATAGAGTTCCATGTAGTCATGGCTCTATGTAGGAATGTGGAATAGAGTTCCATGTAGTCATGGCTCTATGTAGTACTGTGGAATAGAGTTCCATGTAGTCATGTCTCTATGTAGTACTGTGGAATAGAGTACCATGTAGTCATGGCTCTATGTAGTACTGTAGAATAGAGTTCCGTGTAGTCATGTCTCTATGTAGTACTGTGGAATAGATTTCCATGTAGTCATGGCTCTATGTAGTACTGTGGAATAGAGTTCCATGTAGTCATGGCTCTATGTAGGAATGTGGAATAGAGTTCCATGTAGTCATGTCTCTATGTAGTACTGTGGAATAGAGTTCCATGTAGTCATGGCTCTATTTAGTACTGTGGAATAGAGTACCATGTAGTCATGGCTCTATGTAGTACTGTAGAATAGAGTTCCATGTAGTCATGGCTCTATGTAGTACTGTGGAATAGAGTTCCATGTAGTCATGTCTCTATGTAGTACTGTGGAATAGAGTTCCATGTAGTCATGGCTCTATGTAGGAATGTGGAATAGAGTTCCATGTAGTCATGTCTCTATGTAGTACTGTGGAATAGAGTTCCATTTAGTCATGGCTCTATTTAGTACTGTGGAATAGAGTACCATGTAGTCATGGCTCTATGTAGTACTGTAGAATAGAGTTCCATGTAGTCATGGCTCTATGTAGTACTGTGGAATAGAGTTCCATGTAGTCATGTCTCTATGTAGTACTGTGGAATAGAGTTCCATGTAGTCATGGCTCTATGTAGGAATGTGGAATAGAGTTCCATGTAGTCATGGCTCTATGTAGTACTGTGGAATAGAGTTCCATGTAGTCATGTCTCTATGTAGTACTGTGGAATAGAGTACCATGTAGTCATGGCTCTATGTAGTACTGTAGAATAGAGTTCCGTGTAGTCATGTCTCTATGTAGTACTGTGGAATAGATTTCCATGTAGTCATGGCTCTATGTAGTACTGTGGAATAGAGTTCCATGTAGTCATGGCTCTATGTAGTACTGTGTGCCTCCCATAGTCTGTTCCGGACTTGGGGACTGTAAAGGGACCTCTGGTGGCACGTCTTGTAGGGTATGTGTGGGTGTCCGAGCTGTGTGCCAGTAGTTTAAACAGACACCTCTGTGCATTCAAACTGCTGTCATTTGTGGATGTTTCAGTATAACTGAGTCATCTGAAACTGCTACAGTACAAGGTCATAATTTAGCTGAAACATTGGAGAGAGAGAGAGAGAGAGAGAGAGAGAGAGAGAGAGAGAGAGAGAGAGAGAGAGAGTGAAAAAAAATATAAGTACTACCTAGGTCAATTCGTCTGAATGCATCAGAGCCTGATAAAGCTGTGCTCCATACATTTATTTGGAGGGAATTTGCATTGGTTACAGAAAGCACCTTTTGGCCCTGGTTCAAGGTTATTCTCTCATTTGAATAGGTCTCTCTGTGTGTGTGTGTTTTGACTGATTACCTCCTCTATCTCAGATGTGTGCAGTAGCCAGGAATAAATGCGTTGGGAGAAAGAAGGAGAAATAAATATTCAACCTCTCCGAGAGCAATGACACCACAGTACTACATACAGTACAATGGCCTGGAGCTGGCTTTGAAATAGAGAAGGAAAGTGGAGGGTTGCAGGGGGGGGGGCTGATTTAATTACCGCAAATGTACACAAAGAGAGAGCGAGAGAGAGAGAGAGAGAGACCGAGAGAGAGAGAGAGACCGAGAGAGAGAGAGACCGAGAGAGAGAGAGAGAGAGAGAGAGAGAGAGAGACAGAGAGAGACCGAGAGAGACCGAGAGAGACCGAGAGAGAGAGTGAGAGAGACCGAGAGAGACCGAGAGAGAGAGTGAGAGAGAGAGAGAGAGAGAGAGAGACTGAGAGAGAGACCGAGAGAGAGAGAGAGACCGAGAGAGAGAGAGAGAGAGAGAGAGAGAGAGAGAGACCGAGAGAGAGAGAGAGAGAGAGAGAGAGAGACCGAGAGAGACCGAGAGAGAGACTGAGAGAGAGACAGAGAGAGAGAGAGAGAGAGAGAGACTGAGAGAGAGACCGAGATAGAGCCCGAGAGAGAGACAGAGAGAGAGAGAGAGAGAGAGAGAGAGAGAGAGAGAGAGAGAGAGAGAGAGAGAGAGAGACAGAGAGAGAGAGACACAGAGAGAGAGAAGTCTGCATGTGATAGACTGTGCAGAGCGCAGGATGCTGTGTTGTGTCTTTACCTGGTTGTTGTGGGGCATCCCATACAGAGCCTCCACAAGGTCAGCTGCTCTCTTCAGCAACACCTCCTACAGGAAAGAACACATGAGACCAGAGTCAGACACACAACACAGGAAGGAAAAGGAGAGACACACCAGCGCAGAACGACCAAACAATCTCAGAGTCCATCTTTTTATCCAGGTCTTCCTTTGGAAAGAGGTCTTCTGACCTCAACTGGACTGTCAGGTTAGACTGTCAGGTTAGATCCAAAAAATAGTTTTGTAAGTGACTTCGTCAAACTGGTATATAATGGTCAGGTTAGATAAAGGTATATAATGGTCAGGTAAGATAAAGGTTAAATATACTGAATCAAAAAATATAAACGTAACATGCAACCGTTTCAAAGATTTTACTGAGTTCCGGTTCATAGAAGGAAATCAGTCATTTCACGTAAATGGTTCTCAGGATCTCGTCACGTGTCTCTTTGGTGTATTCAAATTGCCATCGATAAAAATGCTGTTGTGTTTGTTGTCCGTAGCTTATGCCTGCCCCTAGCATAACCCCACCGCCACCATGGAGCTCTCTGTTCACAACGCTGACATTACCGCTCGCCCACACACAGCCATACATGTAGTCCGCGGTTGGAGGCGGCTTATGGTAGAGAAATTAAACCTATGAACATGCTAATTGCACGCTCCCTCAAAATTGTAGACTGTGGCATTGTGTTGTGTGACAAAACTGCACATTTTAGCGTCGCTTCTTATTGTCCAAAGCACAAGGTGCACCTGTGTGTAATGATCATGCCGTTTAATCAACTTCTTGACATGTCACACCTGTCAGGTGGATGGATTATCTTGGCAAAGGAGAAATGCTCACTAACAGGGATGTAAACAAATTTAGAGAGAGATAAGCTTTTTCGAACGTATCGGGAAAATTCCGGGTATATTTTATTACAGCTCCTGAAACACGGGACCAACACTTTACAATGTTGTGTTTACATTTTTGTTCAGTGTGGATAAAAAATAAAAATAAACGTTTTTTGCACATCCATTGTTTAGGGAAGTTGGCTAGTCTAGTAGGTACTGTATATAACCTACTACTGTACCAGTTCTGATAAGGATTCTAATAACCAACATAAAGGGTTTTAATCTAACCCATTTTATTAGGCTCAGTTACACATCAGAGGGCTGCCAGACTGTTAAGCAGTTCCAATAGACTCCAACCTTAATGCTAAATGAGTAAAATAAGTACTTGAGTTTTTTAATGCTGCTGGGTATTTAACAAACAAACACACGTTGCCCGATATGAAAGGCGGCCAGGCTCTGCATTTGGCTGCTAATTCCCAGCACTTTAGTGCCGTAGAACAATGAGTCATTTTCCATATCTTAATTAAACTGGCAGAGTCCTTAAAGACAACATCTCACCCCTAATTCAAGCCCCACATTTGCAACAGAGTTCAATGCTCATTCTTCTTTCTTCCCAACAATAAAGTGAATTAGCTTGGGTTAATCTAGTTCTTTCATAATGACATTACGACATTTTTCAATTAACCTCTTTTCACTGCCTGTTGTAAAGGACTTCATAAATGACTTCCCATCCAGCCAGCGATGAGTGCCAGTGCCCAGGGACGTGGGATGCACAGGACCCTGTCTTATCCATGTCTGCATGCCTCCACCTCTACTTTATAACAACACGGATTGACCTGCTGCTTTAAGTCTCCGACCGAAATGACAATATGTCTTGCCAAGTGTCAACAATACAACACTGAGAAGCTTCAGACATTTCCTCTCGGTTTGGGCCGGTTGTTGTTTTCAAAGCGCAGAAAAAATAAGAACTAAAGCAGTATTCTTGGGATATTTAGATTATACATTTTTTTGA
>NW_027261153.1:125000-142500 GCF_045791955.1 Oncorhynchus clarkii lewisi | reverse complement strand
CTAGATATCTGAACTGAGAGAGTAACACCCCACAGTGTTAGAAACTGGAAATCTGAACTGAGAGAGTAACACCCCACAGTGTTAGAAACTGTATATCTGAACTGAGAGAGTAACACCCCACAGTGTTAGAAACTAGATATCTGAACTGAGAGAGTAACACCCCACAGTGTTAGAAACTGGATACCTGAACTGAGAGAGTAACACCCCACAGAGTTAGAAACTAGATATCTGAACTGAGAGAGTAACACCCCACAGAGTTAGAAACTAGATACCTGAACTGAGAGTGCAAAACCACACAGTATTAGAAACTGGATATCTGAACTGAGAGAGGAACACCCCACAGTGTTTGAAACTGGATAGTGGCAGTTGGTGATACGGTTGAGCTAGCCTGCTAATAGATATTAGCATAATATCCGTTATTAGTCTCAGCGGTGGTCAGTTCTATCTGAACCACTCAGGACCTACAGGGACACGATAATCTCTGAACAGGTTATTAAGAAGGGTCCCTGGCTCTGCACGCCTCAAATGGGAAATTAGCACGTTTTTCTATTAGCCCGGCAAACAAGTCACGATAGAACGTTTCAAGAAAGAAAAAGAGGAAAAATAGATATATTTAATCAAAGAATCTGCCAAAAAAAGAAAATAAATAGTAACGATAGGCATAGCATGGGCTATTCCTTTTATGTCACACATCAAAACAAGAGGCCTGTGATACATGTTAACCACCGGGGGAACCTGCGGGCGGCCGGCCCACCGGGCGGCTAAACGCTTCTTTGTTGGGATTCAAAATGGAAGAAAAATAAATTAAAAAGCATCAGAGAGAGAGAGAGAGAGAGAGAGAGAGAGAGAGAGAGACAGAGAGAGAGAGAGAGACAGAGAGAGAGAGAGAGAGAGAGAGAGAGAGAGACAGAGAGAGAGAGAGAGAGAGAGAGAGAGAGAGAGAGACAGAGACAGAGAGAGAGAGAGAGACAGAGAGAGAGAGAGAGACATAGAGAGAGACAGAGAGAGAGATAGAGAGAGAGAGAGAGAGAGACAGAGAGAGAGAGAGAGAGAGAGAGAGAGAGAGACAGAGACAGAGAGAGAGACAGAGAGAGAGATAGAGAGAGAGAGAGAGAGAGAGAGAGAGCGACAGAGAGAGAGAGAGAGACAAAGAGAGAGAGAGAGAGAGACAGAGAGAGAGAGAGAGAGAGAGAGAGAGACAGAGACAGAGAGAGAGACAGAGAGAGAGACAGAGAGAGAGAGAGAGACAAAGAGAGAGAGAGAGACCCTGCCGTCAGTGGGACGTTAAACGCGTGGACTTCATTTATTAACCTGCTAAGACAACGACTTATAACGGGAAAGCTTTGTAAACAAAAGATTAAACCTGGATCTAGCTTTGGAAAATGAAAGGAAAACAAGAGCGGGAATAATCAGAGATCAGACAAGGGCCCTGCTTAGATTACAATCACCATGGTTACTGGACTGGAAAACTGTTTAATTGAACTATTTCGCCCAACGCAGGAAGTTTGTGCACCTCTCTCTCGGAATCCAAACAAATTTACCACATTGGACAATACACACTGACTGGTGTGTGTGTGTGTGTGTGTGTGTGTGTGTGTGTGTGTGTGTGTGTGTGTGTGTGTGTGGGGGGGGGGGGGGGGGGGGAGTGTGTGTGTGTGTGTCTTGTTATCCCCCTTTCGCAGCATTGTCTCTGAGTGATTGAATAATGATGACTTGCCAAAAGAGATTGCCTGCTCTAACTCATCTGGGCACTGAATTGGAACACAGTGTTGAATTTCTATAATAAACAGACAAACGGTTAGTTTTTGTGGTTGCCTCTCTCTCTCTCTCTCTCTCTCTCTCTCTCTCTCTCTCTCTCTCTCTCTCTCTCTCTCTCTCTCTCTCTCTCTCTCTCTCCCTCCCTCCCTCCCTCCCTCCCTCCCTCAGACCCAGATGTACTGACCTTCGGTAACCTCTCTCTCTCTCTCTCTCTCTCTCTCTTTCTCTCTCTCTCTCTCCCTCTCTCCCTCTCTCTCTCCCTCTCTCTCCCTCTCCCTCCCTCTCCCTCTCCCCTCTCCCCTCTCTTCCCTCTCTCTCCCTCCCTCCCTCCCTCCCTCAGACCCAGATATACTGACCTTTAGTAACCCCTCCCTCCCTCCCTCCCTCCCTCAGACCCAGATGTACTGACCTTTGAACCTTTACCAGAAGTAACCTTCCTCCCTCCCTCCCTCCCTCCCTCAGACCCAGATGTACTGACCTTTGGTAACCTCTCTCTCTCTCTGACCAGAAGTACTGACCTTCGGTAATCTCCCTCCCTCCCTCCCTCCCTCCCTCCCTCCCTCCCTCCCTCCCTCCCTCCCTCCCTCCCTCAGACCCAGATGTACTGACCTTCCTCCCTCCCCCCTCCCTCCCTCCCTCCCTCCCCCCTTCCTCCCTCCCCCAGACCCAGATGTACTGACCTTCGGTAACCTCTCTGGATCTCCTGGATGTCTGGGAATGACCTTCTGTAGCCTCTGGAAGCCGTAGTCGATGGTTGGCTCGTTCAAAGCTACAGAGGAGAGGAAGACAGAAGACAAAGAGTGAGTGTATAATGTGTCAAACAACACGCGTTAGTTTTAGTAAGGAAAGATTCGTTCAGATAGCAGTGTCAACATATGGATTTCAATGAATGAATGACTGAATGAATGTCCACATTTCTCAAGATGTTGAATTGAAAAATACATTGTTTAGACACACGGTATACAGAAGGTCATTCCCAGACATCCAGGAGATCCAGAGAGGTTACCGAAGGTCAGTACATTTTGATTCCGGGAAACGAAGCCAACTCCAGACAACCACACACATGAACAGAAACAGCAGAAGAGTGTGAATTTCAAATCAATATTATTCACCTCAAGATACTCAGAACGATACAGGCAAATAAAATGATCAAACCGTTTGTTACGTGTTAGTCAACACATTATGAACGAAGCTGTACTGGAGCACAGTGGTATAGAGGGAAACCCCCCAGCAATCACTCCTGTCACCAGCCCGACGTCTGCATCGTGGACCACTTTCTACACACACAGATTTACAGCCAACTGGCGATGATGACATATGAATGGTTATTGCAAAGTCTACGATTTATCCCCGGGTCCTTATCCCCCCCCCCCCTCCCCGTCCAGCATATTGCCTGAGTGCAAACGAGGCAGGAGTACTTCGCCTTACAATTATTTAATAATCTGTGATTGGCTGACTACAAACTGATGAGGGCCACTATCATTCTACCAGGCTTTAATAATCTGTGAATGGCCGACTACAAACTGATGAATGGCAGCATCACTCTTCAGCAGCACTGCACTGAGCAAACTGGCCTCATGAAATTGCAGGCCACGAATAGTAATGAATGTGTTTTTTTGTTTGTTTGTTCACACCTCTCCACCCACCAACCCCTAACCCAACCTCTCCACCCACCAACCCCTAACCCAACCTCTCCACCGACCAACCCCTAACCCAACCTCTCCACCTACCAACCCCTAACCCAACCTCTCCACCCACCAACCCCTAACCCAACCTCTCCACCCACCAACCCCTAACCCAACCTCTCCATCCACCAACCCCTAACCCAACCTCTCCATCCACCAACCCCTAACCCAACCTCTCCACCCACCAACCCCTAACCCAACCTCTCCACCCACCAACCCCTAACCCAACCTCTCCACCCACCAACCCCTAACCAAACCTCTCCACCCACCAACCCCTAACCCAACCTCTCCACCCACCAACCCCTAACCCAACCTCTCCACACACCAACCCCTAACCCAACCTCTCCACCCACCAACCCCTAACCCAACCTCTCCACCCACCAACCCCTAACCCAACCTCTCCACCCACCAACCCCTAACCCAACCTCTCCACCCACCAACCCCTAACCCAACCTCTCCACCCACCAACCCCTAACCCAACCTCTCCACCCACCAACCCCTAACCCAACCTCTCCACCCACCAACCCCTAACCCAACCTCTCCACCCACCAACCCCTAACCCAACCTCTCCACCTACCAACCCCTAACCCAACCTCTCCACCCACCAACCCCTAACCCAACCTCTCCACCCACCAACCCCTAACCGAACCTCTCCATCCACCAACCCCTAACCCAACCTCTCCACCCACCAACCCCTAACCCAACCTCTCCACCCACCAACCCCTAACCCAACCTCTCCACCCACCAACCCCTAACCCAACCTCTCCACCCACCAACCCCTAACCCAACCTCTCCACCCACCAACCCCTAACCCAACCTCTCCACCCACCAACCCCTAACCCAACCTCTCCACCCACCAACCCCTAACCCAACCTCTCCCTCTCTCCCTAACCCAACCTCTCCACCCACCAACCCCTAACCGAAACTGTCATTTGGGAGTACGGACGGCGATGTGTGATAAATCCAAGAGGCCGTGGCGCCCGCGTGATCGAGCATGAATCATAATCCACGACTACGACTGGGTTCCACTGCACACACTGTGTTTAACAAGCTTCTGGAACAGAGTCACGGAGGTCTATTAATAAGGAACGTCCTCGTCGGCTCAAAAGAAAACAGGAGGGGTGTGCGGCTGTGTGTGTGTGTGTGTGTGTGTGTGTGTTGTTTGGTGTGTCGCAGGCCTTGAAGGAGTGTGCACCGGGCCATAGGACCAAAGCCGTATTAGGGTAGTGATAGCGATATGGATGTAGAAGGCATGATCAGTAGAGTGACTGTACTAGGAGAATGACTGTACTAGTAGAGTGACTGTACCAGTAGAGTGACTGTGCTAGTAGGAGAGTGACTGTACTAGTAGAGTGACTGTACTAGTAGAGTGACTGTACCAGTAGAGTGACTGTACTAGGAGAGTGACTGTACTAGTAGAGTGACTGTACTAGGAGAGTAACTGTACCAGTAGAGTGACTGTACTAGGAGAGTGACTGTACTAGTAGAGTGACTGTACTAGGAGAGTAACTGTACCAGTAGAGTGACTGTACTAGGAGAGTGACTGTACTAGGAGAGTGACTGTACTAGTAAAGTGACTTTACTAGTAGAGTGACTGTACTAGTAGAGTGACTGTACCAGAAGAGTGACTTTACTAGTAGAGTGACTGTACTAGTAGAGTGACTGTCCAGTAGGGTGACAGTACTAGTAGAGTGACTGAACCAGAAGAGTGACTTTACCAGTAGAGTGACTGTACCAGTAGAGTGACAGTACTAGTAGAGTGACTGTGCTCGCAGAGTGACTGTACTAGTAGAGTGACTGTGCTAGGGGACTGACAGTACTAGTAGAGTGACTGTACTAGGGGAGTGCTGGTACTAGTAGAGTTACTGTACTAGTAGAGTGACTGTACCAGTAGAGTGACTGTACCAGTAGAGTGGCTGTTCTAGTAGAGTGACTGTGCTAGTAGAGTGACTGTGCTAGGGGAGTGACTGTACTAGTAGAGTGACTGTACTAGTAGAGTGACTGTGCTAGTAGAGTGACTGTACCAGTAGAGTGACTGTACTAGTAGAGTGACTGTGCTAGGGGATTGACTGTGCTAGTGGAGTGACAGTAGTAGTAGAGTGACTGTGCTAGGGGAGTGACTGTGCTAGGGGAGTGACAGTACTAGTAGAGTTACAGTACTAGTAGAGTGACTGTGCTAATAGAGTGACTGTACTAGTAGAGTGAATGTAGAGTGACTGACTCTGTAGCTGCTCACTAACACAAATCAATGGGCTCTTATCTTTCACACTAAAAAAACAACTGCCTCCATCTATTCATTACCCAGACTGCAATTTAGACCCCATCACTCATTACACACACACACACTGACGCACACACACACACACACACACACACACACACACACACACACACACACACACACACACACACACACACACACACACACACACACACACACACACACACACACACACACACACACACACACACACACACACACACACACACACACACACACACACAGGAAGGCAAGCACACATGCACGCACGCACACACAGACACAGTCACCCCAGCATGTAATTTAGTGATTAACACCTTCAGGCTCAGTGGGTCTAGTCTGATGAACGTGTAGAATGGAAGTGAATATGAAGGCTAACGTTAGCCAGGCAGACAGAGAAGACAAGATGCTGACAGCCAGGGGAGATAGAGACACAGAGACGACAAGATGCCAACTTCCTTCCACTAAAATAATTGGTTGACTTGATGATGAAGTGGTATATTTACAGAACCGGGGGAATCCGAGGACAGCGAGACGAGGTAATCAATGAAGTGGCCGCGTGCTAAGAAGCTACGGCTCAGCGTTGTAACACGCGTCAGACAGAGAGACAGACGGATGGGTGAGGTGCTCGCTGGGTGGCCACCAGAGCTTGACAACTGCCGATGCTATTTGATGGTTCTTAACAATCAAGGCAACTGAGGAAGACAACGGTCTCCGCATGGCAGGAATGTTGAAGGAAGACGAGTCGTTGTTAAAAGCATTGATCCTTATTGATTTTACATGACATGGCTTTGGCTGGGGATATCATCACTACTATCCTTCCATCTATCTCTCTCTCTCTCTCTTTCTGTCTATGTCTCTCTCTCTCTCTATCTCTGTCTCTCTCTCTCTCTCTCTCTCTGTCTCTCTCTCTCTCTCTCTCTCTCTCAGCACCTCCACCAAACCCCCTTCCTGTTCTCCACCCCTCCACCCCATATTCAGAAGATGTAAACCCCATGTAAATGCTATATGTGTAAAACTTCATAATCAGCCCATTAATCATCAGAGGCTGTCTTCTTCCGGGACAATTTGTCATGTCTGGGCCGTGCCCTGGCCGACACAGATGTGTCAGAAAGCCATGTGGGGACACGGGAGTAAGGGGGAGAGGAGTAGAGATTTCTGGCCAAGGCAGCAGGCCTGGGGAGACACATGGGAGAACGATACTATACACACACACACACACACACACGCACGCACACACACACACACACACACACACACGCACACATGTACACAAACACACATACACATACATACACACGCACACGCAGGCAAACATACCCACACAGCTTGAGTTGAATAGCATTGTTAAGGAGAAAGAGGCTGATCATTAAAGGGCCTTTGGCTTGATAAATCTGGGCTGATGGGACTTGTTCAGAGAGAGGTAAATGTTCATCAGCTATTGATTTCATGCTAATGTGTAGAGGGAGGTCATGGAATCCTTCATTAGCACTAAACACAGTCTTGATTTTTGATAGGATGGCTATCGTACTGCAGCTCAGAGCATCAGAGAGAGAGAGAGAGAGAGAGAGAGAGAGAGAGAGAGGTTACCGAAGGTCAGAACATCTGGGTCTGAGGGAGGGAGGGAGGGAGGGAGGGAGGGCGGGAGGGAGGGCTATTCAGAGTTGGCACATCCCTGTGGGCCCAGCTATATCACCCAACCTGTCTGACTGCTACCTATCCTCTCCCGACCTCAAACCCTCGGCTCCTCTCCCGACCTCAGCACTCGGCCCCTTTCCTACCTCAGCCCTCGGTCCCTCGCCTGCCTCATTTCTCTGCCCTACTCCTGCCTCAGCTCTCGGCCCCTCTCCTGCCTCATTTCTCTGTCCTTCTCCTGTCTCAGCCCTCAGCCCTCGGCCCCTCACCAGCCTCATTTCTCGGTCCTACTCCTGCCTCAGCCCTCGCCCCCTCTCCTGCCTCAGCCCTCAGCCCTCAGTCCCTCTCCTGCCTCAGCCCACGGCCCCTCTCCTGCCTCAGCCCTCGGCCCCTCTCCTGCCTCAGCCCTCTGCCCCTCTCCTGCCTCAGCCCTCGGCCCCTCTCCTGCCTCAGCCCTCGGGCCCCTCTCCTGCCTCAGCCCTTGGCCCCTCTCCTGCCTCAGCCCTCGGGCCCCTCTCCTGCCTCAGCCCTTGGCCCCTCTCCTGCCTCAGCCCTTGGCCCCTCTCCTGCCTCAGCCCTCGGGCCCCTCTCCTGCCTCAGCCCTTGGCCCCTCTCCTGCCTCAGCCCTTGGCCCCTCTCCTGCCTCAGCCCTCGGGCCCCTCTCCTGCCTCAGCCCTCGGGCCCCTCTCCTGTCTCAGCCCTCGGGCCCCTCTCCTGCCTCAGCCCTTGGCCCCTCTCCTGCCTCAGCCCTTGGCCCCTCTCCTGCCTCAGCCCTCGGGCCCCTCTCCTGCCTCAGCCCTCGGGCCCCTCTCCTGCCTCAGCCCTCGGCCCCTCTCCTGCCTCAGCCCTCGGCCCCTCTCCTGCCTCAGCCCTCGGGCCCCTCTCCTGCCTCAGCCCTCGGCCCCTCTCCTGCCTCAGCCCTCGGCCCCTCTCCTGCCTCAGCCCTTGGCCCCTAGCCCCAACCAATCAATAGCACTTTCCTCTTTCAGAACTGGGTATTATGAGGTGGACAGATTTTGTAACCTTTCACCTGCTTGGCATTGCACCGCTGATATTAAGATAAATTGCCTGGTTCAGGGGTAAACATATGCTGCAATTCAAACTGTCGGCTCCGCTTTGCTCCGGGATAATACATATTGATCTCAACCCAACTTCTTCCCAATTCTGCTTACTGACCTCTGACCTCTGGGATAATGAGGGAGGGAGGGACCCACTGTGACCTGTTCAGAGGACATAGAGGAGTGTGGAGTTCCCTTACAGGGGCGACGATAATGATTCATGATTACTAGGAAGACGGTTATATACATACATGGATACATATGGCTGTCTGGACTGTTGGTGTCTGTCATGACTTCTGTCTGGCACCTATCTAGTGTTAGATATCATAGTGTTGTCTGACTCCTATCTAGTGTTAGATATCATAGTGTTGTCTGGCTCCTAACTAGTGTTAGATATCATAGTGTTGTCTGGCTCCTATCTAGTGTTAGATATCATAGTGTTGTATGGCTCCTATCTAGTGTTAGATATCATAGTGTTGTCTGGCTCCTATCTAGTGTTAGATATCATAGTGTTGTCTGGCTCCTATCTAGTGTTAGATATCATAGTGTTGTCTGGCTCCTATCTAGTGTTAGATATCATAGTGTTGTCTGGCTCCTATCTAGTGTTAGATATCATAGTGTTGTCTGGCTCCTATCTAGTGTTAGATATCATAGTGTTGTCTGGCTCCTATCTAGTGTTAGATATCATAGTGTTGTCTGGCTCCTATCTAGTGTTAGATATCATAGTGTTGTCTGGCTCCTATCTAGTGTTAGATATCATAGTGTTGTCTGGCTCCTATCTAGTGTTAGATATCATAGTGTTGTCTGGCTCCTATCTAGTGTTAGATATCATAGTGTTGTCTGGCTCCTCTCTAGTGTTAGATATCATAGTGTTGTCTGGCTCCTATCTAGTGTTAGATATCATAGTGTTGTCTGGCTCCTCTCTAGTGTTAGATATCATAGTGTTGTCTGGCTCCTATCTAGTGTTAGATATCATAGTGTTGTCTGGCTCCTCTCTAGTGTTAGATATCATAGTGTTGTCTGGCTCCTATCTAGTGTTAGATATCATAGTGTTGTCTGGCTCCTCTCTAGTGTTAGATATCATAGTGTTGTCTGGCTCCTATCTAGTGTTAGATATCATAGTGTTGTCTGGCTCCTCTCTAGTGTTAGATATCATAGTGTTGTCTGGCTCCTATCTAGTGTTAGATATCATAGTGTTGTCTGGCTCCTATCTAGTCCTGTGTTAGATATCATAGTGTTGTCTGGCTCCTCTCTAGTGTTAGATGTCATAGTGTTGTCTGGCTCCTATCTAGTGTTAGATATCATAGTGTTGTCTGGCTCCTCTCTAGTGTTAGATATCATAGTGTTGTCTGGCTCCTCTCTAGTGTTAGATATCATAGTGTTGTCTGACTCCTCTCTAGTGTTAGATATCATTGTGTTGTCTGGCTCCTATCTAGTGTTAGATATCATAGTGTTGTCTGGCTCCTAACTAGTGTTAGATATCATAGTGTTGTCTGGCTCCTATCTAGTGTTAGATATCATAGTGCTGTCTGGCTCCTCTCTAGTGTTAGATATCATAGTGTTGTCTGGCTCCTATCTAGTGTTAGATATCATAGTGTTGTCTGGCTCCTATCTTGTGTTAGATATCATAGTGTTGTCTGGCTCCTATCTAGTGTTAGATATCATAGTGTTGTCTGGCTCCTATCTAGTCCTGTGTTCGATATCATAGTGTTGTCTGGCTCCTATCTAGTGTTAGATATCATAGTGTTGTCTGGCTCCTATCTAGTGTTAGATATCATAGTGTTGTCTGGCTCCTATCTTGTGTTAGATATCATAGTGTTGTCTGGCTCCTATCTTGTGTTAGATATCATAGTGTTGTCTGGCTCCTACCTAGTCCTGTGTTAGATATCATAGTGTTGTCTGGCTCCTATCTAGTGTTAGATATCATAGTGTTGTCTGGCTCCTATCTAGTCCTGTGTTAGATATCACAGTGTTGTCTGGCTCCTATCTAGTCCTGTGTTAGATATCATAGTGTTGTCTGGCTCCTCTCTAGTGTTAGATATCATAGTGTTGTCTGGCTCCTATCTAGTGTTAGATATCATAGTGTTGTCTGGCTCCTATCTAGTGTTAGATATCATAGTGTTGTCTGGCTCCTATCTAGTGTTAGATATCATAGTGTTGTCTGGCTCCTATCTAGTCCTGTGTTAGATATCACAGTGTTGTCTGGCTCCTATCTAGTCCTGTGTTAGATATCACAGTGTTGTCTGGCTCCTATCTAGTCCTGTGTTAGATATCATAGTGTTGTCTGGCTCCTATCTAGTGTTAGATATCATAGTGTTGTCTGGCTCCTATCTAGTGTTAGATATCATAGTGTTGTCTGGCTCCTATCTAGTGTTAGATATCATAGTGTTGTCTGGCTCCTATCTAGTGTTAGATATCATAGTGTTGTCTGTCTCCTATCTAGTCCTGTGTTAGATATCATAGTGTTGTCTGGCTCCTATCTAGTGTTAGATATCATAGTGTTGTCTGGCTCCTATCTAGTGTTAGATATCATAGTGTTGTCTGGCTCCTATCTAGTGTTAGATATCATAGTGTTGTCTGGCTCCTATCTAGTCGTGTATCAGATATCATAGTGTTGTCTGGCTCCTATCTAGTCCTGTGTTAGATATCATAGTGTTGTCTGTCTCCTATCTAGTGTTAGATATCATAGTGTTGTCTGGCTCCTATCTAGTCGTGTATCAGATATCATAGTGTTGTCTGGCTCCTATCTAGTCCTGTGTTAGATATCATAGTGTTGTCTGGCTCCTATCTAGTCCTGTGTTAGATATCATAGTGTTGTCTGTCTCCTATCTAGTCCTGTGTTAGATATCATAGTGTTGTCTGTCTCCTATCTAGTCCTGCGTTAGATATCATAGTGTTGTCTGGCTCCTATCTAGTCGTGTATTAGATATCATAGTGTTGTCTGGCTCCTATCTAGTTGTGTATTAGATATCATAGTGTTGTCTGGCTCCTATCTAGTCGTGTATCAGATATCATAGTGTTGTCTGGCTCCTATCTAGTCCTGTGTTAGATATCATAGTGTTGTCTGTCTCCTATCTGGTCCTGTGTTAGATATCACAGTGTTGTCTGGCTCCTATCTAGTCCTGTGTTAGATATCACAGTGTTGTCTGGCTCCTATCTGGTCCTGTGTTAGATATCACAGTGTTGTCTGGCTCCTATCTAGTCCTGTGTTAGATATCATAGTGTTGTCTGGCTCCTATCTAGTCCTGTGTTAGATATGTCCCATCATAGTGTTGTTTGTTTGCTCTTCCTGTTCTCTGTGTTCCAGACCAGGCCATGTCCTCAGCTAACGCTTAGCGTTAAATCAAACCAAGCTCATGTCTGTTTAAGGCCTGTTATGAACGATGCAGGTCTTTCATGAGGGGGTGGGGGATGTGTTTGGTAATGAGCTCAGATGCTCTGCCTTTATCCTGATCGGTATACGACAGGGACAGGAAGAAGAGTAGAGATGGGGAGGGAGGGAACACGACACCTAGGCACACGCAGGCAGGCGCTCGCTCGCTCGCACACACACACACACACACACACACACACACACACACACACACCTTCTCCTGCTGCAGGTGAATGTAAAGTGAGGTACTGACTGGGGTCAGTTTGGGGTCCTTATGGTAATTAGCTTCATCAGACCTGATTTAGATCAGATGTAGAGGAGACTCTGGATCCTTATGGTAATTAGCTGCATCAGACCTGATTTAGATCAGATGTAGAGGAGACTCTGGGTCCTTATGCTTCATCAGACCTGATTTAGATCAGATGTAGAGGAGACTCTGGATCCTTATGGTAATTAGCTGCATCAGACCTCATTTAGATCAGATGTAGAGGAGACTCTGGATCCTTATGGTAATTAGCTGCATCAGACCTGATTTAGATCAGATGTAGGGGAGACTCTGGATCCTTACAGAAAACACATTGCTTAGGTGATTGCTGCACGTGGTGTATCTCTCTCTCTGTGTGTGTGTGTGTGTGTGTGTGTGTGTGTGTGTGTGTGTGTGTGTGTGTGTGTGTGTGTGTGTGTGTGTGTGTGTGTGTGTGTGTGTGTGTGTATGTTTAAATGATGGAAAGCTTTGCCCTTGTTCTCACTGAAACAACATTCTTCAGTAGGGTGACACCCTGTACAATACTAGATGCTTGGCAGAGACAAGCCTTTATTTTAGAATATGAGAACTATGGTATAATAACAACACAATAGAAAATACAGCACCCACACCCCCAGATCACATGACAACAGCCACTGTTAACCTCCTACCAGATCACATGATAACAGCACTGTTAATCTCCTATCAGATCACATGACAACAGCCAGTGTTAACCTCCTATCAGATCACATGATAACAGCACTGTTAACCTCCTATCAGATCACATGACAACAGCCACTGTTAATCTCCTATCAGATCACATGACAGCCATTATTAACCTGCATGCTATGTCTTAGTATACTTGTGAGGACATTTTGAAAACCAACAATTGATTAACATTCAAAATCCTATTTTCCCTAACCCTAACCCTAGCCTTAACCTCTAACTCCAACCCTAACCCTTAACCCCTAACTCCAACCCTAACCCTAGCCTTAACCCCTAACTCCAACCCTAACCCTAGCCTTAACCCCTAACTCCAACCCTAACCCTAGCCTTAACCCCTAACTCCAACCCTAACCCTAGCCTTAACCCCTAACTCCAACCCCAACCCTAGCCTTAACCCCTAACTCCAACCCTAAACCCCTAACTCCAACCCCAACCCTAGCCTTAACCCCTAACTCCAACCCTAACCCTAGCCTTAACCCCTAACTCCAACCCTAACCCTAGCCTTAACCCCTAACTCCAACCCTAACCCTAGCCTTAACCCCTAACCCCTAACTCCAACCCTAACCCTAGCCTTAACCCCTAACCCCTAACTCCAACCCTGACCCTAGCCTTAACCCCTAACTCCAACCCTAACCCTAGCCTTAACCCCTAACCCCTAACTCCAACCCTGATTATAACCTTAACCCCTAACTCCAACCCTGATTATAACCTTAACCCCTAACTCCAACCCTAACCCTAGCCTTAACCCCTAACTCCAACCCTAACCCTAACCCTAGTCTTAAACCCTAACTCCAACCCTAACCCTAGCCTTAACCCCTAACTCCAACCCTAACCCTAGCCTAAACCCCTAACTCCAACCCTGACCCTAACCTTAACCCCTAACCCCTAACTCCAACCCTAACCCTAGCCTTAACCCCTAACTCCAACCCTAACCCTAGCCTTAACCCCTAACTCCAACCCTAACCCTAGCCTTAACCCCTAACTCCAACCCCAACCCTAGCCTTAACCCCTAACTCCAACCCTGATTATAACCTTAATCATGAGCCTAAAATAACCTTCTTACAAGTGAGGATCGTCAAATTGTCATCACTTCTGAGTTTTAAGTGGTTTACTATTGTTGTGAAGACTTCCGGTACTCACAAGTACAGTCTAATGTACACACACACACACACACACACACACACACACACACACACACACACACACACACACACACACACACACACACACACAGAGAAACCAAAACATGGACGGGAAGTGTCTTTTAACACCAGAAGCACATTGTTTTGCAGTGGCTTCTGAAGGAGGGATGGAGATGGAGAAGAGAGAGGGAGATGAGAGAGGGAGAAGAGAGAGGGAGAAGAGAGATGGAGAAGAGAGAGGGAGATGAGAGAGGGAGATGAGAGAGGGAGAAGAGAGAGGGGGAAGAGAGAGGGAGAAGAGAGAGGGGGAAGAGAGAGGGAGATGAGAGAGGGAGATGAGAGAGGGAGAAGAGAGAGGGGGAAGAGAGAGAGGGAGATGAGAGAGGGAGATGAGAGAGGGAGAAGAGAGAGGGAGATGAGAGAGGGAAAGAGAGAGGGAGAAGAGAGAGGGGGAAGAGAGAGGGGGAAGAGAGAGGGAGAAGAGAGAGGGAGATGAGAGAGGGGGAAGAGAGAGGGAGATGAGAGAGGGAGATGAGAGAGGGAGAAGAGAGAGGGGGAAGAGAGAGGGAGATGAGAGAGGGAGATGAGAGAGGGAGAAGAGAGAGGGAGATGAGAGAGGGAGAAGAGAGAGGGGGAAGAGAGAGGGAGATGAGAGAGGGAGATGAGAGAGGGAGAAGAGAGAGGGAGATGAGAGAGGGAGAAGAGAGAGGGAGATGAGAGAGGGAGATGAGAGATGGAGAAGAGAGAGGGAGATGAGAGAGGGAGATGAGAGAGGGAGAAGAGAGAGGGAGATGAGAGAGGGAGATGAGAGATGGAGAAGAGAGAGGGAGATGAGAGAGGGAAAAGAGAGAGGGAGAAGAGAGAGGGGGAAGAGAGAGGGAGAAGAGAGAGGGGGAAGAGAGAGGGAGATGAGAGAGGGAGAAGAGAGAGGGAGATGAGAGAGGGAGAAGAGAGAGGGAGATGAGAGAGGGAGAAGAGAGAGGGAGATGAGAGAGGGAGATGAGAGATGGAGAAGAGAGAGGGAGATGAGAGAGGGGGAAGAGAGAGGGAGATGAGAGAGGGAGATGAGAGAGGGAGATGAGAGAGGGGGAAGAGAGAGGGAGATGAGAGAGGGAGATGAGAGAGGGAAAAGAGAGAGGGGGATGAGAGAGGGAGAAGAGAGAGGGAGAATAGAGGGAAAAATAGGGAGAAGAGAGGGAAAAGAGAGATGGAGAAGAGAGGGAAAGAGAGAGGGAGAAGAGAGATGGAGAAGAGAGGGAAAGAGAGAGGGAGAAGAGAGATGGAGAAGAGAGGGAAAAGAGAGAGGGAGAAGAGAGAGGAAAGAGAGAGGGAGAAGAGAGAGGGGGAAGAGAGAGGGGGATGAGAGAGGGGGAAGAGAGAGGGAGAAGAGAGAGGGAGAAGAGAGAGGGAGAAGAGAGAGGGAGAGAGGGAGAGAGAGGGGAAGAGAGATGGAGAAGAGAGAGGGAGAAGAGAGAGGGGGAAGAGAGATGGAGAAGAGAGAGGGAGAAGAGAGAGGGGGAAGAGAGAGGGAGATGAGAGAGGGAGAAGAGAGAGGGAGAAGAGAGAGGGAAAAGAGAGAGGGAGAAGAGAGAGGGGGAAGAGAGAGGGGGAAGAGAGATGGAGAAGAGAGAGGGAGATGAGAGAGGGAGAAGAGAGAGGGAAAAGAGAGAGGGAGAAGAGAGAGGGGGAAGAGAGAGGGAGATGAGAGAGGGAGAAGAGAGAGGGAGAAGAGAGAGGGAAAGAGAGAGGGAGAAGAGAGAGGGGGAAGAGAGAGGTGGAAGAGAGATGGAGAAGAGAGAGGGAGATGAGAGAGGGAGAAGAGAGAGGGAAAAGAGAGAGGGAGAAGAGAGAGGGGGAAGAGACAGGGGGAAGAGAGATGGAGAAGAGAGAGGGAGAAGAGAGAGGGAGAAGAGAGAGGGGGAAGAGAGATGGAGAAGAGAGAGGGAAAGAGAGAGGGAGAAGAGAGAGGGGGAAGAGAGAGGGAGAAGAGAGAGGGGGAAGAGAGAGGGAGATGAGAGAGGGAGAAGAGAGAGGGAGAAGAGAGAGGGGGAAGAGAGATGGAGAAGAGAGAGGGAGATGAGAGAGGGAGAAGAGAGAGGGAAAGAGAGAGGGAGAAGAGAGAGGGGGAAGAGAGAGGGGGAAGAGAGAGGGAGATGAGAGAGGGAAAAGAGAGAGGGAGATGAGAGAGGGAAAAGAGAGAGGGAGAAGAGAGAGGGGGAAGAGAGAGGGGGAAGAGAGAGGGAGATGAGAGAGGGAAAAGAGAGAGGGAGATGAGAGAGGGGGAAGAGAGAGGGAGATGAGAGAGGGAAAAGAGAGAGGGAGAAGAGAGGGAAAAGAGAGGGAGAAGAGAGAGGGAGAAGCGAGAGGGGGAAGAGAGAGGGAGAAGAGAGAGGGGGAAGAGAGAGGGAGATGAAAGAGGGAAAAGAGAGAGGGGGAAGAGAGGGGGAAGAGAGAGGGTAAGAGAGATGGAGATGAGAGAGGGAGAAGAGAGAGGGGGAAGAGAGAGGGAGAAGAGAGAGGGGGAAGAGAGAGGGAGATGAGAGAGGGAGAATAGAGGGAAAAATAGGGAGAAGAGAGAGGGAGAAGAGAGATGGAGAAGAGAGGGAAAAGAGAGAGGGAGAAGAGAGATGGAGAGGAGAGGGAAAAGAGAGAGGGAGAAGAGAGGCAAAGGAGAGAGGGAGAAGAGAGAGGGAGAAGTGAGAGGGAGAAGAGAGGGAAAGGAGAGAGGAGAAGGAGAAGAGAGAGGGAGAAGAGAGAGGGAGAAGAGAGGGAAAAGAGAGAGGGAGAAGAGAGAGGAGAGAGAGGGAGAAGAGAAGGAACAGCTGGGGTAATTTACTCTCATGTCTTCCTCCTGACTGAATAATCTGACTCCCTTAATAAAAACAGGAAGGGGATTCATTTGGAATGCATCCCATAATGGCGCCCTCTTCCCTACGTAGTGCCCTAGTTTTGACCAGGGCCCACAGGGAATATGATGTCATTTGGGACACAACCTTGGTCTGCTCCCGCCAGCTGCCTGGGTTCAGGCTATAAATGAGTTCCATTTTCATTGTAATAATGTTCATCTTCCTGCTACTTCCCAATCATGCGTTGGTAATAATTCAGTTAGTTTTGTCCTCGCTGAAAACAGACCACCATCATAATGACTGTTTCTGTGAGCAGGCCCTAGAAATACAACACCATGCACACAACACCATGCCAACCGGAGAGGCATTTGTTATTGTCGAGTTGGACTGAGGAGTAGCAGGGAGGCTCCCTCAGGTCTGTAGGGGGGACAGAGGGGGGGGGGGGGGGGGGAGGTCAGAAAATGTCCCTCAGGTCTGCAGGGGGGACAGAGGGGGAGGAGAACAGAAAATGTCCCTCAGGTCTGTAGGGGGGACAGAGGTGGAGGAGAACAGAAAATGTCCCTCAGGTCTGTACTATACTCCACTATCTCTGCCAGGGAGGCTACTGACACTCCACTACAGATTGGGGAAAAAAATAATTAAATAAAGTCAAATCAAATTTCTCCACTGAAGTCATTCCCCTAGAGGGGGTGTTGGTGATTTCAGTGACAAAGTGCTATTTGCTGACAAGTCGTTTACACATTAACCCGGCAGATCAGAGGATAGAAAACGCC
>NW_027261153.1:75000-120000 GCF_045791955.1 Oncorhynchus clarkii lewisi | reverse complement strand
CAGAGGAGAGGGTGTTATATATCCCCTTTACAAGAGGACCTCTCCCTGACAGAGGAGAGGGTGTTATATATCCCCTTTACAAGAGGACCTCTCCCTGACAGAGGAGAGGGTGTTATATATCCCCTTTACAAGAGTACCTCTCCCTGACAGAGGAGAGGGTGTTATATATCCCCTTTACAAGAGCACCTCTCCCTGACAGAGGAGAGGGTGTTAAATATCCCCTTTACAAGAGCACCTCTCCTTGACAGAGAGGAGAGGGTGTTATATTACCCTTTACAAGAGCACCTCTCCCTGACAGAGGAGAGGGTGTTAAATATCCCCTTTACAAGAGCACCTCTCCCTGATAGAGGAGAGGGTGTTATATATCCCCTTTACAAGAGCACCTCTCCCTGACAGAGGAGAGGGTGTTATATTCCCCTTTACAAGAGCACCTCTCCCTGACAGAGGAGAGGGTGTTAAATATCCCCTTTACAAGAGCACCTCTCCCTGACAGAGGAGAGGGTGTTATATATCCCCTTTACAAGAGCACCTCTCCCTGACAGAGAGGAGAGGGTGTTATATATCCCCTTTACAAGAGCACCTCTCCCTGACAGAGGAGAGGGTGTTATATATCCCCTTTACAAGAGCACCTCTCCCTGACAGAGGAGAGGGTGTTATATATCCCCTTTACAAGAGCAGCTCTCCCTGACAGAGGAGAGGGTGTTAAATATCCCCTTTACAAGAGCACCTCTCCCTGACAGAGGAGAGGGTGTTAAATATCCCCTTTACAAGAGCAGCTCTCCCTGACAGAGGAGAGGGTGTTATATATCCCCTTTACAAGAGCACCACTCCCTGACAGAGGAGAGGGTGTTATATTCCCCTTTACAAGAGCACCTCTCCCTGACAGAGGAGAGGGTGTTAAATATCCCCTTTACAAGAGCACCTCTCCCTGACAGAGGAGAGGGTGTTATATATCCCCTTTACAAGAGCACCTCTCCCTGACAGAGAGGAGAGGGTGTTATATATCCCCTTTACAAGAGCACCTCTCCCTGACAGAGAGGAGAGGGTGTTATATATCCCCTTTACAAGAGCACCTCTCCCTGACAGAGGAGAGGGTGTTAAATATCCCCTTTACAAGAGCACCTCTCCCTGACAGAGGAGAGGGTGTTATATATCCCCTTTACAAGAGGACCTCTCCCTGACAGAGGAGAGGGTGTTATATATCTCCTTTACAAGAGCACCTCTCCCTGACAGAGAGGAGAGGGTGTTATATATCCCCTTTACAAGAGGACCTCTCCCTGACAGAGGAGAGGGTGTTATATATCCCCTTTACAAGAGCACCTCTCCCTGACAGAGGAGAGGGTGTTATATATCCCCTTTACAAGAGCACCTCTCCCTGACAGAGGAGAGGGTGTTATATATCCCCTTTACAAGAGCACCTCTCCCTGACAGAGGAGAGGGTGTTATATTCCCCTTTACAAGAGGACCTCTCCCTGACAGAGGAGAGGGTGTTATATATCCCCTTTACAAGAGGACCTCTCCCTGACAGAGGAGAGGGTGTTATATATCCCCTTTACAAGAGGACCTCTCCCTGACAGAGGAGAGGGTGTTATATATCCCCTTTACAAGAGCACCTCTCCCTGACAGAGGAGAGGGTGTTATATATCCCCTTTACAAGAGCACCTCTCCCTGACAGAGGAGAGGGTGTTATATATCCCCTTTACAAGAGCACCTCTCCCTGACAGAGGAGAGGGTGTTATATTCCCCTTTACAAGAGGACCTCTCCCTGACAGAGGAGAGGGTGTTATATATCCCCTTTACAATAGGACCTCTCCCTGACAGAGGAGAGGGTGTTATATATCCCCTTTACAAGAGCACCTCTCCCTGACAGAGGAGAGGGTGTTATATATCCCCTTTACAAGAGCACCTCTCCCTGACAGAGGAGAGGGTGTTATATATCCCCTTTACAAGAGCACCTCTCCCTGACAGAGGAGAGGGTGTTATATATCCCCTTTACAAGAGCACCTCTCCCTGACAGAGGAGAGGGTGTTATATATCCCCTTTACAAGAGCACCTCTCCCTGACAGAGGAGAGGGTGTTATGTTCTCAGACTAATTAGGAGAGGAAGAGTATCGCTCCCCTGCAACCCTTCTGTCCCTCACCTCCCTCTACTCCCAACTCACCTCTCCTCTCTCTACTCCCACCTCACCTCCCTGTACTCCCACCTCACCTCCCTCTACTCCCATCTCACCTCCCTCTACTCCCACCTCACCTCCCTGTACTCCCACCTCACCTCCCTCTACTCCCACCTCACCTCCCTCTACTCCCACCTCACCTCCCTCTACTCCCACCTCACCTCCCTCTACTCCCACCTCACCTCCCTGTACTCCCACCTCACCTCCCTCTACTCCCACCTCACCTCCCTCTACTCCCACCTCACCTCCCTCTACTCCCACCTCACCTCCCTCTACTCCCAACTCACCTCTCCTCTCTCTACTCCCACCTCACCTCCCTGTACTCCCACCTCACCTCCCTCTACTCCCACCTCACCTCCCTCTACTCCCACCTCACCTCCCTCTACTCCCACCTCACCTCACCTCCCACCCTACCCCTCCATCTGCTCTCACCTCACCTCCCTCTACTTCCACCTCACCTCCCTCTACTCCCATCTCACCTCACCTCCCTCTACTCCCACCTCACCTCACTTCCCACCCTACCCCTACCCCTCCATCTACTCCCACCTCACCTCCCTCTACTCCCACCTCACCTCACCTCCCTCTACTCCCACCTCACCTCCCTCTACTCCCACCTCACCTCACCTCCCTCTACTCCCACTTCACCTCCCTCTACTCCCACCCTACCCCTCCCTCTACTCCCACCTCACCTCCCTCTACTCCCACCTCACCTCACCTCCCTCTACTCCCACCTCACCTTCCTCTACTCCCACCTCACCTCACCTCCCTCTAATCCCACCTCACCTTCCTCTACTCCCACCTCACCTCCCTCTACTCTCACCTCACCTCCCTCTACTCTCACCTCACCTCCCTCTACTCCCACCTCACCTCCCTCTACTCCCACCTCACCTCACCTCCCTCTACTCCCACCTCACCTCACCTCCCTCTACTCTCACCTCACCTCCCTCTACTCCCACTTCACCTCCCTCTACTTCCACCTCACCTCCCTCTACTCCCACCTCACCTCACCTCCCACCCTACCCCTCCGTCGACTCCCACCTCACCTCACCTCCCACCCTACCCCTCCGTCTACTCCCACCTCACCTCACCTCCCTCTACTCCCACCTCATCTCACCTCCCACCCTACCCCTCCGTCTACTTCCACCTCACCTCCCTCTACTCCCACCTGACCTCATCTCCCATCCTACCCCTCCGTCTACTCCCACCTCACCTCACCTCCCTCTACTTCCACCTCACCTCCCTCTACTCCCACCTGACCTCACCTCCCATCCTACCCCTCCGTCTACTCCCAACTCACCTCACTTCCCTCTACTTCCACCTCACCTCCCTCTACTCCCACCTGACCTCACCTCCCACCCTCACCTCCCTCTACTCTCACGTCACCTCACCTCCCACCCTTACCTCCCTCTACTTCCACCTCACCTCACCTCCCTCTACTCCCACCTCACCTCACCTCCCACCATCACCTCCCTCTACTCTACTCTCACTTCAACTCACCTCCCACCCTTACCTCCCTCTACTTCCACCTCACCTCACCTCCCTCTACTCTCACCTCAACTCACCTTTCACCCTCACCTCCCTCTACTTCCACCTCAACTCACCTCCCTCTACTCTCACCTCATCTCCCACCCTCACCTCCCTCTACTCCCACCTCACCTCCCGCCCTACCCCTCCCTCTAGTCCGGGGTTTGCTGTTTGGGAGCAGGGTTTGTTGTTTAGGAGCAGGGTTTGTTGTTTAGGAGCAGCGTTTGTTGTTTGGGAGCAGGGTTTGTTGTTTGGGTACAGGGTTTGTTGTTTGGGAGGGTTTGTTGTTTGGGAGCAGGGTTTGTTGTTTGGGAGCGGGGTTTGTTGTTTGGGAACAGGCTTTGTTGTTTGGGAGCAGGGTTTGTTGTTTGGGAACAGGGTTTGTTGTTTGGGAGCAGGGTTTGTTGTTTGGGAACATGGTTTGTTGTTTGGGAGCAGGGTTTGTAAGGAACCATGTGTTGTGATCTTACTACTTCAACAGATCTAAGTTAACAGAAACGATGCCTGTTATCACAGCTTTAAAAGAGCGGCCTCCCGAGTTAAGCAGAAGTGCATTGCAGTGCTTGAGGCGTCACTACAGACCCAGGTTCGATCTCAGGCTGTGTCACAGCCGGCCGTGACCGGGAGACCCATGAGGCAGCGCACAATTGGCTCAGCAACGTCCGGGTTAGGGGAGGGATTTCCTTGTCCCGTCGTGCTCTAGCGGCTCCTTGTGGCGGGCCGGGCGCCTGCAGGCTGACTCCGGTCGCCAGCTGTACAGTGTTTCCTCCGACACATTGGTTAAGCGAGCAGTGTGTCAAGAAGCAGTGCAGCTTGGTAGGGTGGCGTTTCGGAGGACGCAAGGATCTCGACCTTCGCCTCTCCCAAGTCCGTAGCAAAGTTGCAGCGTTGGGATAAGACTGTAACTACCAATTAGATATCAATGAGAGAGTGACTGCGCTAATAAATAGAATTAGAAAAGAGTTTCAGGATAAATCCTTAGGAAATGGTATGATGGACATTATAACAAGACAGGAAGGGAAACCCAGACCTGGGGATAATGGATTTTAAATGAACATGGCAGAGGAAGTCTGGTTCTGGTGCCACAGTGCTGCTAAAGACCTGGGGATTCTGGATACAATATTCAAAATATAGTGTACTACTTTGGATCTACGTCCAATAGAGAGTCCTGGACCTGTGTCCAATAGAGAGTCCTGGACCTGTGTCCAATAGAGAGTCCTGGACCTGTGTCCAATAGAGAGTCCTGGACCTGTGTCCAATAGAGAGTCCTGGACCTGTGTCCAATAGAGAGTCCTGGACCTGTGTCCAATAGAGAGTCCTGGACCTGTGTCCAATAGAGAGTCCTGGACCTGTGTCCAATAGAGAGTCCTGGACCTGTGTCCAATAGAGAGTCCTGGACCTGTGTCCAATAGAGAGTCCTGGACCTGTGTCCAATAGAGAGTCCTGGACCTGTGTCCAATAGAGAGTCCTGGACCTGTGTCCAATAGAGAGGCCTGGACCTGTGTCCAATAGAGAGGCCTGGACCTGTGTCCAATAGAGAGGTCTGGACCTGTGTCCAATTGAGAGGTCTGGAACTGTGTCCAATAGAGAGGTCTGGAACTGTGTCCAATAGAGAGGTCTGGAACTGTGTCCAATAGGGAAGCTGGATAAGTCCAATAGGGAGGCTGGATAAGTCCAATAGGGAGGCTGGATAAGACCAATAGGGAGGCTGGATAAGACCAATAAGGAGGCTGGATAAGACCAATAGAGAGGCCTGGACCTGTGTCCAATAGAGAGGATGGATAAGACCAATAGGGAGGCTGGATAAGACCAATAGGGAGGCTGGATAAGACCAATAGAGAGGCCTGGACCTGTGTCCAATAGAGAGGATGGACAAGACCAATAGGGAGGCTGGATAAGACCAATAGGGAGGCTGGATAAGACCAATAGGGAGGCTGGATAAGACCAATAGGGAGGCTGGATAAGACCAACAGGGAGGCTGGATAAGACCAATAGGGAGGTTGGATAAGACCAATAGGGAGGCTGGATAAGACCAATAGGGAGATTAGATAAGTCCAATAGGGAGGCTGGATAAGACCAAAAGGGAGGATGGATAATACCAATAGGGAGGCTGGATAAGACCAATAGGGAGGCTGGATAAGACCAATAGAGAGGCCTGGACCTGTGTCCAATAGAGAGGATGGACAAGACCAATAGGGAGGCTGAATAAGACCAATAGGGAGGCTGGATAAGACCAATAGGGAGGCTGGATAAGACCAATAGAGAGGCTGGATAAGACCAATAGGGAGGCTGGATAAGACCAATAGAGAGGCTGGATAAGACCAATAGGGAGGCTGGATAAGACCAATAGAGAGGCCTGGACCTGTGTCCAATAGAGAGGATGGACAAGACCAATAGAGAGGCTGGATAAGACCAATAGGGAGGCTGGATAAGACCAATAGGGAGGCTGGATAAGACCAATAGGGAGGTTGGATAAGACCAATAGGGAGGTTGGATAAGACCTATAAGGAGGTTGGATAAGACCAATAAGGAGGCTGGATAAGACCAATAGGGAGGTTGGATAAGACCAATAAGGAGGTTGGATAAGACCAATAAGGAGGTTGGATAAGGCCCGGAACACTTCACATCTCCAGTCTTCTTTTATTGAGTGAAGCGGTGAGATGACCCCTTTGTCCTTTTCTGGGATGATGAATGTCTGTCTCCTCTCTTCTACATTTCCTCAGTTTTTTTTTTTTTTTTGATGCAGTGAAGTCGATAGATTCACCTTGACAAGAAAACTTTGTGATTTATCAACCCTCCTCTGGCCAATGCTAGATCCCAGTCTCTTACCGTCCTGAAGAACCCAAATCCACAGAGAGTAACAGACCAACAGAGCCCAGCCGTTGGTCAAATTCTCCTGGAGTGGAAGAGGAAGGTGTGGAGGAACGGAGAGATGGAGAGAGGTGTCGTACGCTGATAGACAAATGGATCTTGTTAGAGAGAAACAGCTGCAACATTTTTTTATATAAATAAATAAATAAATGTGCTTGACTTGTCCTCCTAACAGAAAGGACCATGGTGATCAACGCGGGACCACAAGATGAAGCACTCTGTCAGGGGCCGCGTTGGGAAATTAACACATAATGTTCCTCCTTCCTGATAAATGTGTGACAGCTCTCCCTCGCAAATCTTTTTTCTCTTATTTCTTCATCATTTTGCTGCACGTCTCACCGTCCCCATTGGTAAGTAAAGGAAAGGTTTACCGCCAACCACAATTTCCCTGTGATGAACGGCGGTCTGTAAAATGTACCATTTCTGTATGAGATATAGTTCATTTTAAGCAATTCTGGTAAATGGGTGTCACTGATTAGGACAGATAGTGCTGGCGGTTTGATAGCCCAGTCGGCACGGACTTTATTCCCTCCCCAGGCCTCCAGCGAGGCAGAAAGGCCATGCAGGCTGTCGGTGATCGTGCCTCCATGCCTAAATAGAAAGCAATAGCTTTGATGCAATTAGAGGCCATGCTGAGGTTTATTCCTGAAGCCTGTCATAGTTCAGGGGTTATAAAGGGTGTTCGGGAGGCAGCAGCCATGATAAAGACTCTACTACCTCTCAACCACAAGTCACTCCTCTTTCTCCTCTATCTCCCTCCTCCTGCTCTGTGATTCATCTCTCTCTCTCTCTGTCTCTCGCTCTCTCTCCCTCTCTCTCTCTCTCTCTCTCTCTCCATGTCTCTCTCTCTCTCTGTCTCTCTCTCTCTCTCTGTCTCTCTCTCTCTCTCTCTCTCTCTCTCTCTCTCTCTCTCTCTCTCTCTCTCTGTCTCTCTCTCTCTCTCTCTCTGTCTCTCTCTCTCTCTCCCTCTCTCTCTCTGTCTCTCTCTCTCTTTCCTTCTTTCTTTCTCACTCCTGCACAACAAGAGAATATCTCTGTCTTATCTACAAATGTAAGGTAATATAAAAATAAATGAAAAAAAGTGGCTGCCAACATTTTTTAGGCGAATAATAATAATAATTTATTTATTTGTTTATTTTTAGCTGAACTCACCAGAGCAGCTTACTAACAAGCCGATAGGACAACAAAGTGAGTAAGAAACAAGTTCCTCTGTCCAATAGAAGGGTCTAAAACGTACCACCTGGAAGCTCCTGTTAGAAAGTGTCTGCTCAGCGAAGGATGACTTATTACAGTCAGGAGTATTGGCAGGAACACAAAACATGGAAGGAAGCTCTTTGATTTCTCTGGGATCCTCCTGACAAGCCTGTTCCTGCTGCCGGGCCTGATCAATGGATAACCGATACAGGTATCAGACACCCGCCTGCCACCACAAACGGCCTTGTGGGTAAACAAAAGACGCGGTGGTAAAACAAGGAACAAAAACAAGGTTAAAGCACAACAACAACAACAACAACAACAAAAAACACAGCGAGAACAAGAGGCTCTTCAAAGGATACAAAGGACAGAGGAGAAGAGGAACAGGACTGATAAACAGCTGCACCATTTTCTACTGGGGAGGAAGTAGGAAGTAGGAAGTAGGCCACAAGGCTGGAGACTGAAATATACATTATAGTGTACAAGGTACAAGTCATTACAAAAGACACAGCGTACCTGGTTGCAAAAGTACAGCGTACCTGGTTGCAAAAGTACAGCGTACCTGGTTGCAAAAGTACAGCGTACCTGGTTGCAAAAGTACAGCGTACCTGGTTGCAAAAGTACCGCGTACCTGGTTGCAAAAGTACAGCGTACCTGGTTGCAAAAGTACAGCGTACCTGGTTGCAAAAGTACAGCGTACCTGGTTGCAAAAGTACAGCGTACCTGGTTGCAAAAGTACAGCGTACCTGGTTGCAAAAGTACCGCGTACCTGGTTGCAAAAGTACAGCGTACCTGGTTGCAAAAGTACCGCGTACCTGGTTGCAAAAGTACCGCGTACCTGGTTGCAAATGAACCGCGTACCTGGTTGCAAATGTACAGCGTACCTGGTTGCAAATGTACAGCGTACCTGGTTGCAAAAGTACAGCGTACCTGGTTGCAAAAGTACAGCGTACCTGGTTGCAAATGTACAGCGTACCTGGTTGCAAAAGTACAGCGTACCTGGTTGCAAAAGTACCGCGTACCTGGTTGCAAATGAACCGCGTACCTGGTTACAAATGTACAGCGTACCTGGTTGCAAATGTACAGCGTACGAGGTACAAGTCATTACAAATGTACAGCGTACGAGGTAACAAGTAGACAAGGTACTAGTGTAGAAGGTTGTTCAGGCCCCGGCTACACTAACAGCAAGGCTCACACAGAACGACACAATGGGAAAGCCTCAGATAAAGGCCCCTTTAACACCAGAGTTACACAAACCATTAGACCCGTACACCCCTTTACAGTTTGTCTGTGTGTCCAACCCCCATTCAGAGTCAGCCTTCTGGATACTTCCTCTGTGTGTCCTCATTATTCCTGCCCTGCTGCCACCGTTCAACATGTAACATTTAACTGACGTTTTAAATCCAACACCACTTGACCCAGCAGTGCAACGCCGCGAGGCACTGAGAGGGGGAGAGAGCGAGAGAGAGAGGGAGAGAGGCAGAGAGAGAGGGAGAGGGAGAGAGAGAGAGAGAGAGAGAGAGAGAGAGAGAGAGAGAGAGAGGGAGAGAGAGAGAGCAGAGAGAGAGAGAGGCAGTGAGAGAGAGAGAGAGAGAGAGAAAGAGATGGAGAGAGAGAGAGAGAGAGAGAGAGAGAGAGAGAGAGAGAGAGAGAGAGAGAGAGGGAGAGGGAGAGGGAGAGGGAGAGAGAGAGAGAGAGAGAGCGAGAGAGAGAGAGAGAGAGAGAGAGAGAGAGAGAGAGAGAGAGAGAAAGAGATGGAGAGAGAGAGAGAGAGAGAGAGAGAGAGAGAGAGAGAGAGAGAGAGAGAGAGAGAGAGAGAGAGAGAGGGAGAGCGAGAGGGAGAGGGAGAGAGAGAGAGGGAGAGAGAGCGAGAGAGAGAGAGAGAGAGGGAGAGAGAGAGAGAGAGAGAGAGAGGGAGAGGGAGAGAGAGAGAAAGTGTGGGAGGCAATTAAAGGAGGCACATTTTCAGCTTCGAATACGAAGACGAAGTCATTGGTTTAAAGAGCGATGACCTCTGAGACAGCCCGTTTGTGTTGGCTGTGATGGAAAATAATGATCGACTCTCTCTTTAATAAACCAGCAGACTCACCGATGCCGTTGACACTACAGACACATCTCAATGAACACCACAGGCCTATAAAACACCTCTGTGTTGTGATGCCATAACACTTTGGTTTCAAGGCTGGTTGTGTATTTTGCATTGTGAAGGTGGATGCTAGCCGTTGTGAAGGTGGGTGCTAGCCATTGTGAAGGTGGGTGCTAGCCGCTGTGAAGATGGATGCTAGCCGTTGTGAAGGTGGATCCGAGCCGTTGTGGAGGTGGATGCTAGCCGTTGTGAAGGTGGATGCTAGCCATTGTGAAGGTGGATGCTAGCCGTTGCGAAGGTGGATGCTAGCCGTTGTGAAGGTGGATGCTAGCCGTTGTGAAGGTGCATGCTAGCCGTTGTGAAGGTGGATGCTAGCCATTGTGAAGGTGGATGCTAGCCGTTGTGAAGGTGGATGCTAGCCGTTCTGAAGGTGGATGCTAGCCGTTGTGAAGGTGGATGCTAGCCGTTGTGAAGGTGGATGCTAGCCGTTGTGAAGGTGGATGCTAGCCCTTGTGAAGGTGGATGCTAGCCAAGAACGGGCCATTTTTAAGTGCCTGCCACATGTAGTGTAGAGAACGTGGAGGGTTGAGGGTGGATACTTCTCTTTACTATATAGTGAGCTGATCAGTTTCATTGATCCCGTGACGTACCAGGATTTTTCTAGTAGAAACATGAGGCCTCATTGAGTCACAGTTGAGTAAGGGCTTTTTAAGTCTCCCTCTCTTCAATACAGGGTCTACAGCAGACGAGAACATCTTCCCTGCTCTGCTCACATCTGTTCACAAACAGGGAACGTGGTCCACATGAACACGCCATACTGAACCTCTACAGTACGCTCTCACTAGGGAGCCAATGTCGACTCCCCGTCATTTGAGATGATTCCTTTCATTCCTGGTGAGTGGGTGTGTCACTTAAAAGGAGGAGGGGGGGGGGGGGGTTCCATGTGAACCTTCTAAATTCTAAATGAGCTGTTCCGATTCTAGAATCATGCTGGGAGGAATGTTAACACGTATTTCTTCCAAACAATGTTTTGGTTAAATAACTAGACAGCCATTCAATTAGATACATTTATTTATCCAAATATACCATTCCCTCCTCCCATCTTAAACTACAGAGACCTCTTTAGACATCAAGTTTAAAAAAGGATGTTTCAGAGTTAACTACTATGGAAAAATGTGCTCATATTTGATTCCAATCAATAGTGCTTTACACAAACTGGAAAGAAAAAGGTAAGAATTTAATAATTCCAAGGCTTTTATGGGATGACTATTAAAGTGTAGAAATTAGAACTAAAATATACCTGATTAGTATTGGTCAAAGACAAAATAGCAAATTAAAGCATAGCATTATCATATTTCAACAACAGGTAATAAATATACTGCATTAAAAATAAATCTATGAATGGATCAAAAAAACACTGGGTTACTCAAAACACCTCAGAGTAATGCTGTCTAATTATTGACAAGGAGAGTAGTTCCCTTTAGTCTGGTGAGAGTTCCCATTGTAGTCCCCTTTAGTCTGACGATAGTTCCCATTGTAGTCCCCTTTAGTCTGACGATAGTTCCCATTGTAGTCTCCTCTAGTCTGGTGATAGTTCCCATTGTAGTCCCCTCTAGTCTGGTGATGTTCCCATTGTAGTCCCCTTTAGTCTGATGATGTTCCCATTGTAGTCCCCTTTAGTCTGACGATAGTTCCCATTGTAGTCTCCTCTAGTCTGGTGATGTCTCCCATTGTAGTCCCCTCTAGTCTGACGGTAGTTCCCATTGTAGTCTCCTCTAGTCTGGTGATGTCTCCCATTGTAGTCCCCTCTAGTCTGACGATAGTTCCCATTGTAGTCTCCTCTAGTCTGGTGATGTTCCCATTGTAGTCCCCTCTAGTCTGACGGTAGTTCCCATTGTAGTCTCCTCTAGTCTGGTGATGTTCTTGTAGTCATTGTAGTTCCCATTGTAGTCCCCTCTAGTCTGACGGTAGTTCCCATTGTAGTCCCCTCTAGTCTGACGGTAGTTCCCATTGTAGTCCCCTCTAGTCTGACGGTAGTTCCCATTGTAGTCCCCTCTAGTCTGACTAACACTCCCTTCCCGCTCTAAATATGGACCTTTTTAGATGGGTCTGAATTCGCACCATTCGTGTCTTAATGTATATAATATGACTGTGTTAGAACTATTTATGTGTTAATACAGTTGAAGTCAGAAGTTTACATACACCTTAGCCAAGTACAATCTCAGTTTTTCACAATTCCTGACATTTAATCCTAGTAAAAAAATCCTGTTTTAGGTCAGTTAGGATTCACCACTTTATTTTAAGAATGTGAAATGTCAGAATAATAGTAGAGAGAATGATTTATTTCAGCTTTTATTAATTTCATCACATTCCCAGTGGGTCAGAAGTTTACATGCACTCAATTAGTATTTGGTAGCATTGCCTTTAAATTGTTTAACTTGGGTCCAATATTTCAGAGAGCCTTACACAAGCTTCCCACAAAAAGTAGGGTGAATTTTGGCCCATTCCTCCTGACAGGGCTGGTGTAACTGAGTCAGGTTTGTTGGCCTCCTTGCTGGCATGCACTTTTTCAGTTCTGCCCACAAATGTTCTATAGGATTGAGGTCAGGGCTTTGTGATGGCCACTCCAATACCTTGACTTTTGGAGCAGTGGCTTCTTCCTTGCTGAGCGGCCTTTCAGGTTATGGCGATATAGGACTCGATTTACTGTGGATATAGATACTTTTGTACCTGTTTCCTCCAGCATCTTCACAAGGTCCTTTGCTGTTGTTCTGGGATTGATTTGCACTTTTCGCACCAAAGTACATTAATCTCTAGGAGACAGAACGCGTCTCCTTCCTGAGCATATGACGGCTGCGTGGTCCCATGGTGTTTATACTTGCTTACTATTGTTTGTACAGATGAACGTGGTACCTTCAGGGGTTTGGAAATTGCTCCCAAGGATGAACCAGACTTGTGGAGGTCTACAATGTTTTTTCTGAGGTCTTGTCTGATTTCTTTTGATTTTCCCATGATGTCAATCAAAGAGACACTGAGTTTGAAGGTAGGCCTTGAAATACATCCACAGGTACAATTGACTCAAATTATGTAAATTAGCATATCAGAAGCTTCTAAAGCCATGACATCATTTTCTGGAATTTTCCAAGCTGTTTAAAGGCACAGTCAACTTAGTGTATGTAAACTTCTGACCCACTGGAATTGTGATACAGTGAATTATAAGTGAAATGATCTGTCTGTAAGCAATTGTTGGAAAAACGACTTGTGTCATGCATAAAGTAGATGTCCTAACCAACTTGCCAAAACTATAGTTTGTTAACAAGAAATTTGTAGAGCGGTTGAAAAACGAGTTTTAATGACTCCAACCTAAGTGTATGTAAACTTCCAACTACAACAGCATATTGTATAGACCTCTATATAACTGAAATATAACCATTCATGTCTTAATGTATAGACCTCTATATAACTATATTCGAACCATTCATGTCTTAATGTATATAATATGACTGTAATAGAACCATTCATGTCTTAATGTATATAATATGACTGTAATAGAACCATTCATGTCTTAATGTATATAATATGACTGAAATAGTACCATTCATGTCTTAATGTATATAATATGACTGTACTAGAACCATTCATGTCTTAATGTATATATGTCTCTCTTCACAGCACTACACTGTAATTTCCTGATCCAGCTGTCTCCTTGGTCTCTGGTCCATTCCTGCAGCGGGCGTTAAATGTTAGCATGCTGCCCATTTTGCACCCTATTCCCTATATAGTGCACTACTTTTAACCAAAGCCCAGAGCCCTAGCTGGTCCTGGATTAGGTTTCAAGGAGTGAGAGTAATCCCTGGTGATTATCTCATTGTTCTTGTCAATTTGGGATCAGACAGAAGCTTCCAGGTCAGACAGACGTTGACCTATTGTCCCTCATCACTCCACTCCTCCACTTCTCTGTCCCGAAAACACACACACACACACACACACACACACACACACACACACACACACACACACACACACATTCCCTAACTGCTACAGACCATAGATTACCCTTCACCAGCCTCTGGCTCCCAGACAGTCCCAGATTGTGACCCCTACTACTAAACACTATCACACCACACATAAACACAAGCCCACACACGTAGCCAGGACTGAAAGCACACACACACACACATACACACACACATGAAGGCACGCACATGTGTACATATACACACACACACTCCCCAAAACACACACACACACACACTCCCCAAAACACACACACACACTACCTCTGCATTGCAACATGTGTCTCTTTGCACGTTTTTTTTTTATTTTCCGTCTTCGGAAAAAGCATGGCCACAGTGAGACATGAGATGAGTCATGTGAGGTGTTGTGATGGTTTGAGATTAACAGGGCTTGGCAGCTGCCTCCCTAGATGGGACAGGGATAGGATTACAGCAGAGAGAGAGAGAGAGAGAGAGAGAGAGAGAGAGAGAGAGAGAGAGAGAGAGAGAGAGAGAGAGAGAGAGAGAGAGAGAGAGAGAGAGAGAGAGAGAGAGAGAGAGAGAGAGAGAGAGAGAGAGAGAGAGAGAGAGAGAGAGAGAGAGAGAGAGAGAGAGAGAGAGAGAGAGAGAGAGAGAGAGAGAGAGAGAGAGAGAGAGAGAGAGAGAGAGAGAGAGAGAGAGAGAGAGAATGTGTTGTCACCAACCGAGGAGGGCCTACAACAGCACCTAGATCTTCTGCACAGATTCTGCCAGACCTGGGCCCTGACAGTAAATCTCAGTAAGACCAAAGTTTCAATGTAAAACACCAAAGAATGCAAGCAGAGCAGAATTAGGCCGATACCCGCAAATGATCAAAATCCAGAAAAGAGACTACAACCACCTAAAAGGAAGAGATTCCCAAACCTTCCATAACAAAGCCATCACCTACAGAGAGATGAACCTGGAGAAGAGTCCCCTAAGCAAGCTGGTCCTGGGGCTCTGTTCACAAACACAAACACACCCTACAGAGCCCCAGGACAGCAATACAATTAGACCCAACCAAATCATGAGAAAACAAAAAGATAATTACTTGACACATTGGAAAGAATTAACAAAAAAACAGAGCAAACTAGAATGCTATTTGGCCCTAAACAGAGAGTACACAGCGACAGAATACCTGACCACTGTGACTGAACCAAACTTAAGGAAAGCTTTGACTATGTACAGACTCAGTGAGCGTAGCCTTGCTATTGAGAAAGGCCGCCGTAGGCAGACATGGCTCTCAAGAGAAGACAGGCTATGTGCTCACTGCCCACAAAATGAGTGAAGAAAAACTCCATTGTAAATACAACCCATATTTATGCTTATTTATTTTATCTTGTGTCCTTTAACCATTTGTACACCGTTACCACACTGTATATATATATAATATGACATTTGTAATGTCTATATTCTTTTGGAACTTCTGTGAGTGTAATGTTTACTGTTAATTTTTATTGTTTAGTTCTCTTTTGGCAATGCTAACATATTACATATGTTTCCCATGCCAATAAAGCCCCTTGGATTGAATTGAATTTTGAGAGAGAGAGAGAGAGAGAGAGAGAGAGAGACAGAGAGACAGAGACAGAGAGACAGAGAGAGAGAGAGACAGAGATACAGAGAGAGAGAGAGAGACAGAGAGACAGAGAGAGAGAGAGAGAGAGAGAGAGAGAGAGAGAGACAGAGGCCCCCTCGGATCACCTCTAACCAGGCAACTCTCACACGTTTTACAGCCCGCAGAGCTGGGTGTCATTGTTACAGCTGGGTGGGCCACCACTCCAAAGCTCTTAGCAGAGCATGAAGAGACAGAAAGGGAGAGAAAGAGTGAGAGAGACAATGGAATGAAGGAGGAACAACAGAGAGAGAACGAGACAGAGACAGACAGAGAGACAGAGAGACAGAGAGACAGAGAGACTGAGAGACAAAGAGACAGAGAGACAGAGAGACAAAGAGACAGAGAGACAGAGAGACAGAGAGACAGAGAGACAGAGAGACAAAGAGACAGAGATACAGAGAGAGGGGGTGAGGGTTCATAGAAGGAGCAACAAGACACAGTAGTAGCCGGTGTAGTGGTCTTACCAGTGTAGACAAATCGTCCAGGAGCTCCTTTGCAGAACTGCTTGGACTTGTAGGAGAGGGTGACTTCCACGACTCCTGGGATGTGCCTGGGTGGGGTCTGCACTCTGATGGCGTGGGGTGTAATCAGCTGTAGGGAATCAATGGGTGAACCAAACAGAAGTGGTGAGTGAACAGCGTGAAGTGCTGGGTGATGCCTGTCTGACTGCGGGGCTCTACTCCGGCTGGTGGAGTGACGCTTGCCAGCTCCAGTCAATTACAGCAATGAGTCTAAATTAGCCTGTCATCTAGCTGGGGTATCAAGGCTGCACACACACACACTCACACACACACACACACACACACACACACACACACACTGCCCTGAAGGGACGTCTGAGCTTTAGGTTTTCTGGGTTGTCTCTTGGTTTTTTTCTTTAGTCAGTAAATGTTCTGGGCGCTGGGTTTTGGGGTTTGGGGTTGTTCTCACAGGAAGGGCCAGAGGGCCGTGGTTCACATCAAAAATGCCTTCATATGTCCCCCTCCCTCACAGTGTTAATTCACTCCTGTTATATCTCAGACCCCCTTAATTGTTCCATTGTTTTTTTTGCGAGACCTCACGGTTTTCTTTTTCCCCGTTCCTGAGAGGTTTCTTGGTTTCAATCGGATTCCCATATTTTCCCGCCTGTTTTCCATGCTCTTCCTGTTCCTGTTCCTGCTCCTGTTTGTCTAGCTTCTGATCTACTCCTGTCATCACTTCACAGCAGCAAAGCTGATAGTAATGGGGATAGCTTGCGTGCTTCAGAATGCTATTAGCTCGCGTGCTTCAGACTGCTTGATCAGCTATACAGGGTGCAAACATTATAAGAAAAAGCTGTGTAAAGTGTCAGATTCCATTAACACAAACTGCTGTGTGGGACATGCTAACATTTATCCTCCCCCACCCCCAACCTACACACAATTAAAATCTATGTTGTGTTTTTTCTATGCTAATTGCTCTGAAGCACAACAGTGTATTCTGGCGTATACATGAGAACACCGAGTCTGGAAATAAAGGCACATGTCAAAGGCTTCTTACCTCACTCCACACAAGCATCGTCCCGAACACGACTTGGAGACCGTCAAAGAAGTTATCTCCTATGATGATGACTGTGGCTCCTCCCGTGGTCCATCCTTCACTTGGGCTGATGGCTTTGATGCAGGGGGTAGCTGCTTGTAACAGACAGAACAACAGAGAGAATTTAGGACCTTCCCATCCGCTAGACTACTAACCAACTAGCCTGAATATTAAAACAGAACACCGGGCACTGAAGAGCCAGATTCCCTACGTCAGACCGAGCAGCGTTACTCATGTGGTAGCCTAGTGGTTAGAGCGTTGGACTAGTAACCGGAAGGTTGCAAGTTCAAATCCCCGAGCTGACAAGGTACAAATCTGTCGTTCTGCCCCTGAACAGGCAGTTAACTCACTGTTCCTAGACCAGTTAACCCACTGTTCCTAGACCAGTTAACCCACTGTTCCTAGACCAGTTAACCCACTGTTCCTAGACCAGTTAACCCACTGTTCCTAGACCAGTTAACCCACTGTTCCTAGACCAGTTAACCCACTGTTCCTAGACCAGTTAACCCACTGTTCCTAGACCAGTTAAGACCAGTTAACCCACTGTTCCCAGGCCGTCATTGAAAATAAGACTTGCCTAGTTAAATAAAGGTAAATAATAATAATAATAAAAAAAGACAAAACTAATTGACTGGTTTTACAAGGCAAAAAGGCCGACAAAAACCATTGGTTTGTTCTAGCTACAGAAATCCAGAGGGGGGAAAAATGGCTTTGTGTAGCAAACGGTGTGTCAGGGAAAATATGTCTGTTACTAGGGCTGTTACTAGGGGCTGTGGTGGTCAGGGATAATATGTCTGTTACTAGGGCTGTTACTAGGGGCTGTGGTGGTCAGGGATAATATGTCTGTTACTAGGGCTGTTACTAGGGCTGTTACTAGGTCTGTGGTGGTCAGGGATAATATGTCTGTTACTAGGGCTGTGGTGGTCAGGGATAATATGTCTGTTACTAGGGCTGTGGTGGTCAGGGATAATATGTCTGTTACTAGGGCTGTTACTAGGGCTGTGGTGGTCAGGGATAATATGGGCTGTGGCGGTCAGGGATAATATGTCTGTTACTAGGGCTGTGGTTGTCAGGGATAATATGTCTGTTACTAGGGCTGTTACTAGGTCTGTGGTGGTCAGGGATAATATGTCTGTTACTAGGTCTGTGGTGGTCAGGGATAATATGTCTGTTACTAGGGCTGTGGTAGGTCAGGGATAATATGTCTGTTACTAGGGCTGTGGTGGTCAGGGATAGGGCTGTGGTGGTCAGGGATAATATGGCTGTTACTAGGGCTGTGGCGGTCAGGGATAATATGTCTGTTACTAGGGCTGTGGTAGTCAGGGATAATATGTCTGTTACTAGGGCTGTGGTGGTCAGGGATAATATGGCTGTTACTAGGGCTGTGGTGGTCAGGGATAATATGTCTGTTACTAGGGCTGTGGTGGTCAGGGATAATATGTCTGTTACTAGGGCTGTGGTGGTCAGGGATAATATGTCTGTTACTAGGGCTGTGGTGGTCAGGGATAATATGTCTGTTACTAGGGCTGTTACTAGGGCTGTGGTAGTCAGGGATAATATGTCTGTTACTAGGGCTGTGGTAGTCAGGGATAATATGTCTGTTACTAGGGCTGTGGTGGTCAGGGATAATATGTATGTTACTAGGGCTGTGGTGGTCAGGGATAATATGTCTGTTACTAGGGCTGTGGTGGTCAGGGATAATATGTCTGTTACTAGGGCTGTGGTGGTCAGGGATAATATGTCTGTTACTAGGGCTGTTACTAGGGCTGTGGTGGTCAGGGATAATATGTCTGTTACTAGGGCTGTTACTAGGGCTGTGGTAGTCAGGAATAATATGTCTGTTACTAGGGCTGTGGTGGTCAGGGATAATATGTCTGTTACTAGGGCTGTTACTAGGGCTGTGGCGGTCAGGGATAATATGGCTGTTACTAGGGCTGTGGTGGTCAGGGATAATATGTCTGTTACTAGGGCTGTGGTACTCAGGGATAATATGTCTGTTACTAGGGCTGCTGTGTGGTGGTCAGGGATAATATGTCTGTTACTAGGGCTGTGGTAGTCAGGAATAATATGTCTGTTACTAGGGCTGTGGTGGTCAGGGATAATATGTCTGTTACTAGGGCTGTGGTGGTCAGGGATAATATGTCTGTTACTAGGGCTGTTACTAGGGCTGTGGTGGTCAGGGATAATATGGCTGTTACTAGGGCTGTGGTGGTCAGAGATAATATGTCTGTTACTAGGGCTGTGGTGGTCAGGGATAATATGTCTGTTACTAGGGCTGTGGTGGTCAGGGATAAAATGTCTGTTACTAGGGCTGTGGTGGTCAGGGATAATATGTCTGTTACTAGGGCTGTGGTGGTCAGGGATAATATGTCTGTTACTAGGGCTGTTACTAGGGCTGTGGTGGTCAGAGATAATATGTCTGTTACTAGGGCTGTGGTGGTCAGGAATAATATGTCTGTTACTAGGGCTGTTACTAGGGCTGTGGTGGTCAGGATAATATGTCTGTTACTAGGGCTGTGGTGGTCAGGGATAATATGTCTGTTACTAGGGCTGTTACTAGGGCTGTGGTGGTCAGGGATAATATGTCTGTTACTAGGGCTGTGGTGGTCAGGGATAATATGTCTGTTACTAGGGCTGTGGTGGTCAGGGATAATATGTCTGTTACTAGGGCTGTGGTGGTCAGGGATAATATGTCTGTTACTAGGGCTGTGGTGGTCAGGGATAATATGTCTGTTACTAGGGCTGTGGTGGTCAGGGATAATATGTCTGTTACTAGGGCTGTGGTGGTCAGGGATAATATGTCTGTTACTAGGGCTGTGGTAGTCAGGGATAATATGTCTGTTACTAGGGCTGTGGTGGTCAGGGATAATATGGCTGTTACTAGGGCTGTGGTGGTCAGGGATAATATGTCTGTTACTAGGGCTGTTACTAGGGCTGTGGCGGTCAGGGATAATATGTCTGTTACTAGGGCTGTGGTGGTCAGAGATAATATGTCTGTTACTAGGGCTGTGGTGGTCAGGGATAATATGTCTGTTACTAGGGCTGTTACTAGGGCTGTGGTGGTCAGAGATAATATGTCTGTTACTAGGGCTGTGGTGGTCAGGGATAATATGTATGTTACTAGGGCTGTTACTAGGGCTGTGGTGGTCAGGGATAATATGTCTGTTACTAGGGCTGTGGTGGTCAGGGATAATATGTCTGTTACTAGGGCTGTGGTGGTCAGGGATAATATGTCTGTTACTAGGGCTGTGGTGGTCAGGGATAATATGTCTGTTACTAGGGCTGTGGTGGTCAGGGATAATATGTCTGTTACTAGGGCTGTGGTAGTCAGGGATAATATGTCTGTTACTAGGGCTGTGGTGGTCAGGGATAATATGGCTGTTACTAGGGCTGTGGTGGTCAGGGATAATATGTCTGTTACTAGGGCTGTTACTAGGGCTGTGGCGGTCAGGGATAATATGTCTGTTACTAGGGCTGTGGTGGTCAGGGATAATATGTCTGTTACTAGGGCTGTGGTGGTCAGGGATAATATGTCTGTTACTAGGGCTGTGGTGGTCAGGGATAATATGTCTGTTACTAGGGCTGTGGTGGTCAGGGAATATATGTCTGTTACTAGGGCTGTGGTGGTCAGGGATAATATGTCTGTTACTAGGGCTGTGGTGGTCAGGGATAATATGTCTGTTACTAGGGCTGTTACTAGGGCTGTGGCGGTCAGGGATAATATGTCTGTTACTAGGGCTGTGGTGGTCAGGGAATATATATCTGTTACTAGGGCTGTGGTAGTCAGGGATAATATGTCTGTTACTAGGGCTGTGGTGGTCAGGGATAATATGTCTGTTACTAGGGCTGTGGTGGTCAGGGATAATATGTCTGTTACTAGGGCTGTGGTGGTCAGGGATAATATGTCTGTTACTAGGGCTGTGGTGGTCAGGGATAATATGTCTGTTACTAGGGCTGTGGTGGTCAGGGATAATATATCTGTTACTAGGGCTGTTACTAGGGGCTGTTACTAGATCTGTTACTAGGGCTGTTACTAGGGGCTGTTACTAGGTCTGTTACTAGGGCTGTTACTAGGGCTGTGGTAGTCAGGGATAATATGTCTGTTACTAGGACTGTGGTGGTCAGGGATAATATGTCTGTTACTAGGGCTGTGGTGGTCAGGGATAATATGTCTGTTACTAGGGCTGTGGTGGTCAGGGATAATATGTCTGTTACTAGGGCTGTGGTGGTCAGGGATAATATGTCTGTTACTAGGGCTGTTACTAGGGCTGTGGTGGTCAGGGATAATATGTCTGTTACTAGGGCTGTGGTGGTCAGGGATAATATGTCTGGGGCTGTGGTGGTCAGGGATAATATGTCTGTTACTAGGGCTGTGGTGGTCAGGGATAATATGTCTGTTACTAGGGCTGTGGTGGTCAGGGATAATATGTCTGTTACTAGGGCTGTGGTGGTCAGGGATAATATGTCTGTTACTAGGGCTGTGGTGGTCAGGGACTAGGGCTGTGGTGGTCAGGGATAATATGGCTGTTACTAGGGCTGTGGTGGTCAGGGATAATATGTCTGTTACTAGGGCTGTTACTAGGGCTGTGGCGGTCAGGGATAATATGTCTGTTACTAGGGCTGTGGTGGTCAGAGATAATATGTCTGTTACTAGGGCTGTGGTGGTCAGGGATAATATGTCTGTTACTAGGGCTGTTACTAGGGCTGTGGTGGTCAGATAATATGATAATATGTCTGTTACTAGGGCTGTGGTGGTCAGGGATAATATGTCTGTTACTAGGGCTGTGGTACTAGGGCTGTGGTGGTCAGGGATAATATGTCTGTTACTAGGGCTGTGGTGGTCAGGGATAATATGTCTGTTACTAGGGCTGTGGTGGTCAGGGATAATATGTCTGTTACTAGGGCTGTGGTGGTCAGGGATAATATGTCTGTTACTAGGGCTGTGGTGGTCAGGGATAATATGTCTGTTACTAGGGCTGTGGTGGTCAGGGATAATATGTCTGTTACTAGGGCTGTGGTGGTCAGGGATAATATGTCTGTTACTAGGGCTGTGGTGGTCAGGGATAATATGTCTGTTACTAGGGCTGTGGTAGTCAGGGATAATATGTCTGTTACTAGGGCTGTGGTGGTCAGGGATAATATGGCTGTTACTAGGGCTGTGGTGGTCAGGGATAATATGTCTGTTACTAGGGCTGTTACTAGGGCTGTGGCGGTCAGGGATAATATGTCTGTTACTAGGGCTGTGGTGGTCAGGGATAATATGGCTGTTACTAGGGCTGTGGTGGTCAGGGATAATATGTCTGTTACTAGGGCTGTTACTAGGGCTGTGGCGGTCAGGGATAATATGGCTGTAACTAGGGCTGTGGTGGTCAGGGATAATATGTCTGTTACTAGGGCTGTGGTGGTCAGGGATAATATGTCTGTTACTAGGGCTGTGGTGGTCAGGGATAATATGTCTGTTACTAGGGCTGTGGTGGTCAGGGATAATATGTCTGTTACTAGGGCTGTGGTGGTCAGGGATAATATGTCTGTTACTAGGGCTGTGGTGGTCAGGGATAATATGTCTGTTACTAGGGCTGTGGTGGTCAGGGATAATATGTCTGTTACTAGGGCTGTGGTGGTCAGGGATAATATGTCTGTTACTAGGGCTGTGGTGGTCAGGGATAATATGTCTGTTACTATGTCAGGGATAATATGTCTGTTACTAGGGCTGTGGTGGTCAGGGATAATATGTCTGTTACTAGGGCTGTGGTAGTCAGGGATAATATGTCTGTTACTAGGGCTGTGGTGGTCAGGGATAATATGTCTGTTACTAGGGCTGTGGTGGTCAGGGATAATATGTCTGTTACTAGGGCTGTGGTGGTCAGGGATAATATGTCTGTTACTAGGGCTGTGGTGGTCAGGGATAATATGTCTGTTACTAGGGCTGTGGTGGTCAGGGATAATATGTCTGTTACTAGGGCTGTTACTAGGGCTGTGGTGGTCACTAGGGCTGTTACTAGGGCTGTGGTGGTCTGTTACTAGGGCTGTGGTGGTCTGTTACTAGGGCTGTTACTAGGGCTGTGGTGGTCAGGGATAATATGTCTGTTACTAGGGCTGTGGTGGTCAGGGATAATATGTCTGTTACTAGGGCTGTGGTGGTCAGGGATAATATGGCTGTTACTAGGGCTGTGGTGGTCAGGGATAATATGTCTGTTACTAGGGCTGTGGTGGTCAGGGATAATATGTCTGTTACTAGGGCTGTGGTGGTCAGGGATAATATGTCTGTTACTAGGGCTGTGGTGGTCAGGGATAATATGTCTGTTATGTCTGTTACTAGGGCTGTGGTGGTCAGGGATAATATGTCTGTTACTAGGGCTGTGGTGGTCAGGGATAATATGGCTGTTACTGTTACTAGGGCTGTGGTGGTCAGGGATAATATGTCTGTTACTAGGGCTGTTACTAGGGCTGTGGTAGTCAGGGATAATATGTCTGTTACTAGGACTGTGGTGGTCAGGGATAATATGTCTGTTACTAGGGCTGTGGTGGTCAGGGATAATATGTCTGTTACTAGGGCTGTTACTAGGGCTGTGGCGGTCAGGGATAATATGGGCTGTTACTAGGGCTGTGGTGGTCAGGGATAATATGTCTGTTACTAGGGCTGTAGGGATAATATGTCTGTTACTAGGGCTGTGGTGGTCAGGGATAATATGTCTGTTACTAGGGCTGTGGTGGTCAGGGATAATATGTCTGTTACTAGGGCTGTGGTGGTCAGGGATAATATGTCTGTTACTAGGGCTGTGGTGGTCAGGGATAATATGTCTGTTACTAGGGCTGTGGTGGTCAGGGATAATATGTCTGTTACTAGGGCTGTGGTGGTCAGGGATAATATGTCTGTTACTAGGGCTGTTAGGGATAATATGTCTGTTACTAGGGCTGTGGTGGTCAGGGATAATATGTCTGTTACTAGGGCTGTGGTGGTCAGGGATAATATGTCTGTTACTAGGGCTGTGGTGGTCAGGGATAATATGTCTGTTACTAGGGCTGTGGCGGTCAGGGATAATATGTCTGTTACTAGGGCTGTGGTGGTCAGGGATAATATGTCTGTTACTAGGGCTGTGGTGGTCAGGGATAATATGTCTGTTACTAGGGCTGTGGCGGTCAGGGATAATATGTCTGTTACTAGGGCTGTGGTGGTCAGGGATAATATGTCTGTTACTAGGGCTGTGGTGGTCAGGGATAATATGTCTGTTACTAGGGCTGTTACTAGGGATAATATGTCTGTTACTAGGGCTGTTACTAGGGGCTGTTACTAGGGCTGTTACTAGGGCTGTTACTAGGTCTGTGGTGGTCAGGGATAATATGTCTGTTACTAGGGCTGTGGTAGTCAGGGATAATATGTCTGTTACTAGGGCTGTGGTGGTCAGGGATAATATGTCTGTTACTAGGGCTGTGGTAGTCAGGGATAATATGTCTGTTACTAGGGCTGTGGTGGTCAGGGATAATATGGCTGTTACTAGGGCTGTGGTGGTCAGGGATAATATGTCTGTTACTAGGGCTGTTACTAGGGGCTGTTACTAGGGCTGTTACTAGGGGCTGTTACTAGGGCTGTTACTAGGTCTGTGGTGGTCAGGGATAATATGTCTGTTACTAGGGCTGTGGCGGTCAGGGATAATATGTCTGTTACTAGGGCTGTTACTAGGGCTGTGGTGGTCAGGGATAATATGTCTGTTACTAGGGCTGTGGTGGTCAGGGATAATATGTCTGTTACTAGGGCTGTGGTGGTCAGGGATAATATGTCTGTTACTAGGGCTGTTACTAGGTGCTGTTACTAGGGCTGTGGTAGTCAGGGATAATATGTCTGTTACTAGGGCTGTGGCGGTCAGGGATAATATGTATGTTACTAGGGCTGTGGTTTTTCAGGGATAATATGTCTGTTACTAGGGCTGTGGTGGTCAGGGATAATATGTCTGTTACTAGGGCTGTGGTAGTCAGGGATAATATGTCTGTTACTAGGGCTGTGGTGGTCAGGGATAATATGGCTGTTACTAGGGCTGTGGTGGTCAGGGATAATATGTCTGTTACTAGGACTGTGGTGGTCAGGGATAATATGTCTGTTACTAGGGCTGTGGTGGTCAGGGATAATATGTCTGTTACTAGGGCTGTTACTAGGGGCTGTTACTAGGGCTGTTACTAGGGGCTGTTACTAGGGCTGTTACTAGGGGCTGTTACTAGGGCTGTTACTAGGGGCTGTTACTAGGGCTGTTACTAGGGGCTGTTACTAGGGCTGTTACTAGGGCTGTTACTAGGGGCTGTTACCAGGGCTGTTACTAGGGACTGTTACCAAGGCTGTTACTAGGGGCTGTTACTAGGGGCTGTTACTAGGGCTGTTACTAGGGCTGTGGCGGTCATGACATTTCTGTCAGCCGGTTATTGTCACGTTAACTAACATAACCACGTTTAGCATCTCCAGGCCTCCAGCGTTCGAGTCGAATACGCCTCTGGAACATGTAGCACTATCAGGTCACATGTTTTACAACACCTTCAATGGTTTTTCGTTATTTTGTATGACTTTCTTCATTGTAAAAATATTTGTGAAGACATCAAAACTATTAAATAACACATACGGAATCATGTAGTAACCAAAAAGAGTGTTAAACGAATCAAAATATATTGTATATTTGAGATTTTTCAAATAGCCACCCTTTTGCCTTGATGACAGCTTTGCACACGCTTGGCATTCTCTTAACCAGCTTCACCTGGAATGCTTTTCCAACAGTCTTGAAGGAGTTCCCACATATGCTGAGCACTTGTTGGCTGCTTTTCCTTCACTCTGCAGTCCGACTAATTCCAAACCATCTCAATTTGGTTGAGGATGGGGGATTGTGGAGGCCAGGTCATCTGATGCAGCCCTCCATCACTCTCCTTCTTGGTCAAATAGCCCTTACATAGTCTGGAGGTGTGTTGGGTCATTATCCTGTTGAAAAAAAAATGATAGTCCCACTAAGCCCAAACCAGATGGGATGGCGTATCGCTGCAGCATGCTGTGGTAGCCATGCTGGTTAAGTGTGCCTTGAATTCTAAATAAATCACAGACAGTGTCACAGACAGTGTCACCCCCACACCATAACACCTCCTCCTCCATGCTTCACGGTGGGAACTACACATGTAGAGATCATCCGTTCACCCACACCGTGTCTCACAAAGACACAGCGGTTGGAACCAAAAATCTACAATTTGGACTCCAGACCAAAGGACAACTTTGACCAGTCTAATGCCCATTGCTTGTGTTTCTTGTCCCAAGCAAGTCTCTTCTTATTATTGGTGTCCTTTAGTAGTGGTTTCTTTGTAGCAATTTACACAGTCTCCTCTGACAACTGATGTTGAGATGTGTATGTTACATGAACTCTGTGAAGTGTTTTAGTTGGGCTGCAATTTCTGAGGCTGGTAACTCTAATGAACTTATCCTTTGCAGCAGAGGTAACTCTGCGTCTTCCTTTCCTGTGGCGGTCTTCATGAGAGCCAGTTAACTCTAATGAACTTATCCTTTGCAGCAGAGGTAAACCTGGGTCTTCATTTCCTGTGGCGGTCCTTGTGAGAGCCAGTTAACTCTAATGAACTTATCCTTTGCAGCAGAGGTAAACATGCGTCTTCATTTCCTGTGGCGGTCCTCGTGAGAGCCAGTTAACTCTAATGAACTTATCCTTTGCAGCAGAGGTCACTCTGGGTCTTCCTTTCCTGTGGCGGTCCTCATGAGAGACAGGTCACTCTGGGTCTTCATTTCTGGGGCGATCCTCGTGAGAGCCAGGTCACTCTGGGTCTTCATTTCTGGGGTGGTCCTCATGAGAGACAGGTCACTCTGGGTCTTCCTTTCCTGTGGTGGTCCTTGTGAGAGACAGTTTCATCATTGCGTTCGATGGTTTTTGCGACTACACATGAAGAAACTTTTAAAGTTCTTGAAATGTTCTGTATTGACTGAACCTTTGTATTTGTATTAATGATGGGTCCCCATTAGTTCCTGTCAAGGCAGCAGCAACTCTTCCTGGGGTTTATTATGGATCCCCATAAGTTCCTGTCAAGGCAGCAGCTACTCTTCCTGGCGTTTATTATGGATCCCCATAAGTTCCTGTCAAGGCAGCAGCTACTCTTCCTGGGGTTTATTATGGATCCCCATTAGTTCCTGTCAAGACAGCAGCTACTCTTCCTGGGGTTTATTATGGGTCCCCATTAGTTCCTGCCAAGACAGCAGCTACTATTCCTGGGGTTTATTATGGATCCCCATTAGTTCCTGCCAAGACAGCAGCTACTCTTCCTGGGGTTTATTATGGATCCCCATTAGTTCCTGTCAAGGCAGCAGCTACTCTTCCTGGGGTTTATTATGGATCCCCATTAGTTCCTGTCAAGACAGCAGCTACTCTTCCTGGGGTTTATTATGGGTCCCCATTAGTTCCTGCCAAGACAGCAGCTACTATTCCTGGGGTTTATTATGGATCCCCATTAGTTCCTGCCAAGACAGCAGCTACTCTTCCTGGGGTTTATTATGGATCCCCATTAGTTCCTGTCAAGGCAGCAGCTACTCTTCCTGGCGTTTATTATGGATACCCATTAGTTCCTGCCAAGGCAGCAGCTACTCTTCCTGGGGTTTATTATGGATCCCCATTAGTTCCTGCCAAGGCAGCAGCTACTCTTCCTGGGGTTTATTATGGATCCCCATTAGCTGGGGCCAAGGTAGCAGCTACTCTTCCTGGGGTTTATTATGGATCCCCATTAGTTCCTGTCAAGACAGCGCTACTCTTCCTGGGGTTTATTATGGATCCCCATTAGTTCCTGTCAAGGCAGCAGCTACTCTTCCTGGCGTTTATTATGGATCCCCATTAGTTCCTGCCAAGGCAGCAGCTACTCTTCCTGGGGTTTATTATGGATCCCCATTAGTTCCTGCCAAGGCAGCAGCTACTCTTCCTGGGGTTTATTATGGATCCCCATTAGTTCCTGACAAGGCAGCAGCTACTCTTCCTGGGGTTTATTATGGATCCCCATTAGTTCCTGCCAAGACAGCAGCTACTCTTCCTGGGGTTTATTATGGATCCCCATTAGTTCCTGCCAAGGCAGCAGCTACTCTTCCTGGGGTTTATTATGGATCCCCATTAGTTCCTGCCAAGACAGCAGCTACTCTTCCTGGGGTTTATTATAGATCCCAATTAGTTCCTGTCAAGGCAGCAGCTACTCTTCCTGGGGTTTATTATGGATCCCCATTAGTTCCTGTCAAGGCAGTAGCTACTCTTCCTGGGGTTTATTATGGATCCCCATTAGTTCCTGCCAAGGCAACAGCTACTCTTCCTGGGGTTTATTATGGATCCCCATTAGTTCCTGACAAGGCAGCAGCTACTCTTCCTGGGGTTTATTATGGATCCCCATTGGTTCCTGCCAAGACAGCAGCTACTCTTCCTGGGGTTTATTATGGATCCCCATTAGTTCCTGCCAAGGCAGCAGCTACTCTTCCTGTGGTTCATTATGGATCCCCATTAGTTCCTGCCAAGACAGCAGCTACTCTTCCTGGTGTTTATTATGGATCCCCATTAGTTCCTGTCAAGACAGCAGCTACTCTTCCTGGGGTTTATTATGGATCCCCATTAGTTCCTGCCAAGGCAGCAGCTACTCTTCCTGGGGTTCATTATGGATCCCCATTAGTTCCTGCCAAGACAGCAGCTACTCTTCCTGGTGTTTATAATGGATCCCCATTAGTTCCTGTCAAGGCAGCAGCTACTCTTCCTGGGGTTTATTATAGATCCCCATTAGTTCCTGCCAAGACAGCAGCTACTCTTCCTGGGGTTTATTATGGATTCCCATTAATTCCTGCCAAGACAGCAGCTACTCTTCCTGGGGTTTATTATGGATCCCCATTAGTTCCTGCCAAGACAGCAGCTACTCTTCCTGGGGTTTATTATGGATCCCCATTAGTTCCTGCCAAGACAGCAGCTACTCTTCCTGGGGTTTATTATGGATCCCCACTAGCTGCTGTCAAGGCAGCAGCTAATCTTCCTGGGGTTTATTATGGATCCCCATTAGCTCCTGTCAAGGCAGCAGCTACTCTTCCTGGGGTTTATTATGGATCCCCATTAGCTGCTGCCAAGACAGCAGCTACTCTTCCTGGGGTTCATTATGGATCCCCATTAGTTCCTGCCAAGACAGCAGCTACTCTTCCTGGGGTTTATTATGGATCCCCATTAGCTGCTGCCAAGACAGCAGCTACTCTTCCTGGGGTTTATTATGGATCCCCATTAATTCCTGCCAAGACAGCAGCTACTCTTCCTGGGGTTCATTATGGATCCCCATTAGCTTCTGCCAAGACAGCAGCTACTCTTCCTGGGGTTCATTATGGATCCCCATTAGTTCCTGCCAAGGCAGCAGCTACTCTTCCTGGGGTTTATTATGGATCCCCATTAGTTCCTGCCAAGACAGCAGCTACTCTTCCTGGGGTTCATTATGGATCCCCATTAGCTTCTGCCAAGACAGCAGCTACTCTTCCTGGGGTTCATTATGGATCCCCATTAGCTTCTGCCAAGACAGCAGCTACTCTTCCTGGGGTTCATTATGGATCCCCATTAGTTCCTGCCAAGGCAGCAGCTACTCTTCCTGGGGTTTATTATGGATCCCCATTAGTTCCTGCCAAGACAGCAGCTACTCTTCCTGGGGTTCATTATGGATCCCCATTAGCTTCTGCCAAGACAGCAGCTACTCTGCCTGGGGTTCATTATGGATCCCCATTAGTTCCTGCCAAGACAGCAGCTACTCTTCCTGGGGTTTATTATGGATCCCCATTAGCTGCTGCCAAGACAGCAGCTACTCTTCCTGGGGTTTATTATGGATCCCCATTAATTCCTGCCAAGACAGCAGCTACTCTTCCTGGGGTTCATTATGGATCCCCATTAGCTTCTGCCAAGACAGCAGCTACTCTTCCTGGGGTTCATTATGGATCCCCATTAGTTCCTGCCAAGGCAGCAGCTACTCTTCCTGGGGTTTATTATGGATCCCCATTAGTTCCTGCCAAGACAGCAGCTACTCTTCCTGGGGTTCATTATGGATCCCCATTAGCTTCTGCCAAGACAGCAGCTACTCTTCCTGGGGTTCATTATGGATCCCCATTAGCTTCTGCCAAGACAGCAGCTACTCTTCCTGGGGTTCATTATGGATCCCCATTAGTTCCTGCCAAGGCAGCAGCTACTCTTCCTGGGGTTTATTATGGATCCCCATTAGTTCCTGCCAAGACAGCAGCTACTCTTCCTGGGGTTCATTATGGATCCCCATTAGCTTCTGCCAAGACAGCAGCTACTCTTCCTGGGGTTCATTATGGATCCCCATTAGCTTCTGCCAAGACAGCAGCTACTCTTCCTGGGGTTTATTATGGATCCCCATTAATTCCTGCCAAGACAGCAGCTACTCTTCCTGGGGTTCATTATGGATCCCCATTAGCTTCTGCCAAGACAGCAGCTACTCTTCCTGGGGTTCATTATGGATCCCCATTAGTTCCTGCCAAGGCAGCAGCTACTCTTCCTGGGGTTTATTATGGATCCCCATTAGTTCCTGCCAAGACAGCAGCTACTCTTCCTGGGGTTCATTATGGATCCCCATTAGCTTCTGCCAAGACAGCAGCTACTCTTCCTGGGGTTCATTATGGATCCCCATTAGCTTCTGCCAAGACAGCAGCTACTCTTCCTGGGGTTCATTATGGATCCCCATTAGTTCCTGCCAAGGCAGCAGCTACTCTTCCTGGGGTTTATTATGGATCCCCATTAGTTCCTGCCAAGACAGCAGCTACTCTTCCTGGGGTTTATTATGGATCCACATTAATTCCTGCCAAGGCAGCAGCTACTCTTCCTGGGGTTTATTATGGATCCCCATTAGTTCCTGTCAAGGCAGCAGCTAATCTTCCTGGGGTTTATTATGGATCCCCATTAGCTGCTGCCAAGACAGCAGCTACTCTTCCTGGGGTTTATTATGGATCCACATTAATTCCTGCCAAGGCAGCAGCTACTCTTCCTGGGGTTTATTATGGATCCCCATTAGTTCCTGTCAAGGCAGCAGCTAATCTTCCTGGGGTTTATTATGGATCCCCATTAGCTGCTGCCAAGACAGCAGCTACTCTTCCTGGGGTCCAGCGAAATTAAGGCAGTTTATACCATTTAAAAACATCACAATACATTCACAGACCGTGTGCCCTCAGGCCCCTACTCCACCAGATATATACAGTACAAAATCCATGTGTACATATGTGTGTAGTGCGTATGCTATCGTGTGTGTGTGTGTGTGTGTGTGTGTGTGTGTGTGTGTGTGTGTGTGTGTGTGTGTGTGTGTGTGTGTGTGTGTGTGTGTGTGTGTGTGTGTGTGTGTGTCTGTGTTTGTGTTGCTTCACAGTCCCCGCTGTTCCATAAGGTGTTTTTTTGTCTGTTTTTTTTTTAAATCTAATTGTACTGCTGAATCAGATACTTGATGTGGAATAGAGTTCCATGTAGTCATGGCTCTATGTAGTACTGTGGAATAGAGTTCCATGTAGTCATGGCTCTATGTAGTAGTGTGGAATAGAGTTCCATGTAGTCATGGCTCTATGTAGTAGTGTGGAATAGAGTTCCATGTAGTCATGGCTCTATGTAGTACTGTGGAATAGAGTTCCATGTAGTCATGTCTCTATGTAGTACTGTGGAATAGAGTTCCATGTAGTCATGGCTCTATGTAGTACTGTGTGCCTCCCGTAGTCTGTTCTGGACTTGGGGACTGTGAAGAGACCTCTGGTGGCATGTCTTGTGGGGTATGTATGGGTGTCTGAGCAGTGTGCCAGTAGTTGTGTGTGCCCCCCCCTTGTTACAACACAACTGATTGACTCAAACACATTAAGAAGGAAAGAAATTCCACAAATTAACTTTTAAGAAGGCACACCTGTTAATTGCAATGCATTCCAGGTGACTATCTGATAAAGCTGGTTGAGAGAATGCCAAGAGTTTGCAAAGCTGTCATCAAGGCAAAGGGTGGCTATTTGAAGAATTTCGATGATAAAATCTAGTCAGAAGTGCTAGCAAGCTCCAGACCACCAGTAGCCATCACTGAGGCAAACAGTCAGGGACAGAGTTCTCTCTCTCTTTTATCACACCTTCTTCTACACCCAGACTTCCTCTGGCCCCTGCTTCGATGAGCATTCTGGAATGCAGATTCTGCTACAAAGAGACTAGATACCTAAAGATGTACACTCTGTCTGTTTATTAACGCTCCTCAGTTCTCCTGCTCTATTTCCTGTTGCTAAATGGTCAGTGGGAGGGAGGTGACTAACAGTAATGGATTTCCTCCCCCACTCTCACTCCTCCACCCTCTACATTTACTGCTCCTTCATTTTAAATGTTTATTTATTTATTTAATCTGTCCATCTCTCTTATTGTTGTTGACCGGGGATAGAAGGAGAGACAATGGAAAGGTGCTTGGAACTGTAAAGCCACAAAGCCTTGTAAATAATTCATGTTTTGTAATCTGTAGTACCTTTTAGTGTAATTGGGGTAGTTGTACCTAAGATGTCTGAGTTTATACCCGCTATCATCCTGTGCCACTGTAACATCGTTGTTATAGCTAAGATGTCTGAGTTTATAATAGCGACCATCCTGTCCCACTGTAACATCGTTGTTATAGCTAAGATGTCTGAGTTTATACCCGCTATCATCCTGTACCACTGTAACATCATTGTTATAGCTAAGATGTCTGAGTTTATACCCGCTTTCATCCTGTACCACTGTAACATCCTTGTTATAGCTAAGATGTCTGAGTTTATAATAGCGACCATCCTGTCCCACTGTAACATCGTTGTTATAGCTAAGATGTCTGAGTTTATAATAGCTACCACAGTAACACCAATGTTTTTATAATTGCAATTCAGTTTATATAAAAACAGCACAAAAACGAATGTATGTTAAAAACAAATATGTGGATTTTTTTTCATTAAAAAAAATATAAATGATAAAATACTAATACAATAACAATGGGTTATAATTATAAGGCGTACATATGATCAATAATGAGACGATATAATCATTGCCATCATGCATTGATTTCCCCCTCTCCTTCCCTCAGCTAGCTCTCTGCCAGCCAGCCAGGTTAATCACCATTAGGTATTGTTGTGTTCTACACTCCAGACAAGGCCCCAGTCTTTGTTTGCTTTAATGTTGGACCAGCCGAGGTTGTATTTGCTCATTCCACGAGCATCTCCCTGTGTAGCAGAGGGGCCATGAGCCCACAGCACACACACACACACACACCGCCACGGGGGGGAGGGAGGGAGGGAGGGAGGCAGAGAGAGAGAGAGAGAGAGAGAGAGAGAGAGAGGGGGGGAGGGAGGGAGAGAGAGAGAGAGAGAGAGAGAGAGAGAGAGAGAGAGGGGGAGAGAGAGAGAGAGAGAGAGAGAGAGAGAGAGAGAGAGAGAGAGAGGGAGGGAGGGAGGGAGGGAGGGAGGGCTGCCCTTAACTGGCACTGTTGACTCCATGCTAATAAGTTCATACAAATTTTCATTTCTGAGGCTTGCGAGTGACATTTGCTTTTCTTAATTGCAGGCAGGAGCGTTTGAAAAAGCATCAACTCTCTAAAGACAGACAAGACTCCTCAAAGGGACTGACCTTCATCAGCGAAGCCAATTATAGCAAATAATTCACCAAAAATTACAGTAAACAAATTTACTGTCTGTAGGTGAGAGGGAGGGAGGGAAGGAGGGACGGAGGGACGGACGGACAGAAGGAAGGAAGGGTGGGTTGTGGTGCGGGGTTGTTGGGGGGCTGAAGGGAGGCAGGTGGGGGGGTTACGGAGAAGAGGCTGGGAGGGGATGGGGGTGGGGGGTGGACTGGGCAGAGCAGAGGCACAAGAGGAGCTGGCTGGCAGCTGGGGCTTCAGACAGCCACACACACACACACACCGACTCGAATTTCGCAATGCTTCCCCCGTTGGTGCCTAGCGTGGAGACGGGAGAGACGGGGGCCGAGGCTGGGGGGGCCGGGGTTGCTCTAAACCGAGCCGTGCATGAGCCACCTCCATTCTGCCCGTGATTAGCATACATTTTCAATGCACATATAGAAGGGGGGGACATGTGTTCAATGGGGAGCATGGCGAACCAAATTACACAGACAGCGTTAGCCATCTAATGATATACGTGCACAATGCCCTCAAGCAGATGATGGAAATTGGAGAGAGCAGACGTACGCAGTCAGCCAGCGAGAGAGAGACGGACGGGCTGGAACAGGACCAGTCTGGTGAAGGATGTTCTGAATCCAAGTTCACCCAACATACAGGGATACCAGGCTAGGTAGGCTGTTCTGATGCCAAGATCACCCAACATACAGGGATACCAGGCTAGGTAGGCTGTTCTGATGCCAAGTTCACCCAACATACAGGAGTACCAGGCTAGGTAGGCTGTTCTGGAGCCAAGTCCACCCAACATACAGGAATACCAGGCTAGGCAGGCTGTTCTGATGCCAAGTTCACCCAACATACAGGAGTACCAGGCTAGGTAGGCTGTTCTGGAGCCAAGATCACCCAACACACAGGAATAGCAGGCTAGGTACAACTTATTCTAAGTAGTCGGATTGTTTTTTTAATTTTGTAAATATTATTTAAATAACATAAAGGACCTATATTTAGTATATAATATATTAAACAATATTCATCAAATGTTTTCCTCTACATTTTTATGTCAGTTATGGGATAATTGATTGTATTGTTCACTAGCTAATGACAAACTAACGACTAGCTAACGACTAGCTAACGACTAACTAACGACTAGCTAACGACTAGCTAACGTCTAGCTAACGACTAGCTAACGGCTAGCTAACGACTAGCTAACGTCTAGCTAACGACTAGCTAACGACTAGCTAACGACTAGCTAACGTCTAGCTAACGACTAGCTAACGACAAACTAACGACTAGCTAACGACTAGCTAACGACTAACTAACGACTAGCTAACGTCTAGCTAACGACTAGCTAACGACTAGCTAACGACTAATGCATCACTTCCTCCCTGCTTGCCAGCTCTCTTCTGATTTTTGTCCTAACCACAAGTCTTCTGAAAGCGGTTCGGCGCCTGCATGTGTCTTATCTCAACATCAATTGTCACACTCCAACGAATCTCTGGCTTTGTTGTGCTTCAAGTGTACAGTCAACAAGGAGCCAAGAGAGGAAGAGAGAGAGCGGAGAGAAATATTTGGTACCAACTACCCACAACCTACCAGGCCTCCCGGCTCACCTCCCCACCCCACCACTGTGTCTGGTGTTGACTACCCACAACCTACCAGGCCTCCCGGCTCACCTCCCCACGTCCCCCTGTGCCTGGTGTTGACTACCCACAAACTACCAGGCCTCCCGGCTCACCTCACCACGTCCCCCTGTGTCTGGTGTTGACTACCCACAACCTACCAGGCCTCCCAGCTCCACAACCTACCAGGCCTCCTGGCTCACTTCCCCACGTCCCCCTGCGTCTGGTGCTGACTACCCACAACCTACCAGGCCTCCCGGCTCACCTCACCACTGTGTCTGGTGTTGACTACCCACAACCTACCAGTTCTCCTGGCTCACTTCCCCACGTCCCCCTGCGTCTGGTGCTGACTACCCACAACCTACCAGTTCTCCTGGCTCACCTCCCCACGTCCCACTGTGTCTGGTGCTGACTATTCACAACCTACCAGGCCTCCCGGCTCAACTCCCCACGTCCCCACGTCCCACTGTGTCTGGTGTTGACTACCCACAACCTACCAGGCCTCCCGGCTCACCTCCCCACGTCCCCCTGTGTTTGGTTTACTGAACAAAGGCGTTGGGTTCGTACTTCTCTCTCTGCGTTCAGCTCCTGCCTCTCAGTGTGAAGCTCTAATCAGCACTCCTCTCTCCAAGGCAACATGGCACCGCGTTAGTGTACATCCCAAACGGCACTATGTAGCGCCCTACTTTTGACTAGGGCCTATGGGGTAGTAGTGCCCTTCATATGAAAATAGGGTGTCATTTTGGGACACAGACTTAGTCACCTTCTTCCTCATCCCTCCAGTATTGAGACACACCAACAGGTCTCATCTTGCCTGCTGTGCTGTACGTACTGAGGACTTCCTTTGTTCTGCCTGCTAAAAATGTCTTGTAATTGTGCCGGTGGTCTCCAGATGGCAGGTTGATACTGCTGCTGATGGGATTATACCTTTTTTTACCTCTCCTAGGGCCATCTGCTCCTCTTTACTGGCTAAAGCCTTGCAGCCTGGATCCGTTTGTCTTTATTGCATCAACCTAACAGCGTTACAGCCACTTGGCATGCAAATCAGATCCACGCTGCAGGGCCTCGAGGAGAGAGCCGGGGTCGCTGAGTACGACACACACACACACACGGTAGAGCGTAGACACAGACGAGGGTCGCTGAGACGCTCTTTACACACCCCTTACTGACGACTACAGGCTCTTTTATGAACTGAGGAACACGTGGAGGTGAGAGAGTAAGGGAGGGGGGCGGGGGGGGGGGGAATTACTATACCATCAACTGGAATACATTATATCCAGCTGGTGTTTGAAACGTAGATAATAGGTTGTATTAGGGAGACAGAATTGCAGATAAACAGAGTTAATAGGTATTTCCTGTACAGACTTTGTAGCCAATCTACAGCATAGTTAACATGGACTATACCTTAGGACTGTCTGTCTGGTCTGTCTGTCTGTCTGTCTGTCTGTCTGTCTGTCTGTCTGTCTGTCTGTCTGTCTGGTCTGTCTGTCTGTCTGTCTGTCTGTCTGTCTCTCTAAAATGGGTAGACAATAAAATATCAGCAATCTGAATCTTGACTGTGATATGAGACTGCGTTTCAAATGTTAGATACAGTATGTTTCGTCATGAAATGTTCCATTCTACCCAGCCACGTCTGCCCTCTAACACAATCCACACACACTTCATAGATCTGTGTGGTCTTCACTTAATAACGGGAAGGTGGAGGAGATACACTCCAGATCAGGAGATGGATCATCTGAAAACCACCAGTACAAATCTAGATTCATAAGGACAGGAGCTCTGCTGCACATTGGGCTTTTTGATGAGATGAGATGATTCAGTGGTTGTTGGGTGGGTTGATCTAGTTGTTGGGTTGGGTGAGTAGGCTGTGCAGACGCCAGTTCCCCTGTCCCGCAGGACCCCCTCAGACAGGGGGAGACCCGCGGTAGAGTGTGTGGGGGGGGGGGGGGACTCAACCTCTTTAATTGCTCCCCTAATTAAAGCTGGTTGCTAAGCAAAACACGCCTTCTAACCCGTGGATACGGAGAGAGAGAGAGGGAGACAAACAATACGTCACAGGCCGTAACGACTTCACAGCTTAGGGCTAACCATCAATTATTACATTGTCTTTCTCTGCCCGTTTTGTCATTAGTAAAGAACCTAGTCACTTCCTTCCCCTGCAGAGTTCTGGGGGTTGATATAGTGCATTTCATTGATATAACGCCTTCGCCTCTCCTGTTGCATTATTAAAACACTCTGTGTTATGACAGCGTGATGATAATCCATGCCTAATTAAGACAACAACACCCTCGTGCTGTTACAGGTTTGGGTAGCATCATACTATACATACCCAGCCACTTGTACTTGCCAGTGATAACTAGCTAATACGCGTTTGACAAGATCCCCGTTACCCAGAGTGTTTGAACAGAACCGAGTCCAACAGGAAGGTCAGAAGGTTGAACTCTGTCCTTCCTGCATTTATGTTTCCCAGACTTTGCTGCTCCGAATTTATTTTTCTCTCTTTTTTTCCCCCTTTTTATCTGCAGAGCAGCCAATCAGTCAGTCTTCTGATGTGGAGTCAGCTGTGCTGGTTTCCTCATTGATGAGTATGACACCACAGTAGTGCTTTTATAAGGATCTAGCTACAGATCCCAATAACAACAACCTGACCTCACACTACAGAACCCAGTAACAACCTGACCCCACACTACAGAACCCAGTAACAACCTGACCCCACACTACAGATCCCAGTAACAACAACCTGACCTCACACTACAGAACCCAGTAACAACAACCTGACCTCACACTACAGAACCCAGTAACAACCTGACCTCACACTACAGAACCCAGTAACAACCTGACCTCACACTACAGAACCCAGTAACAACAACCTGACCTCACACTACAGAACCCAGTAACAACCTGATCCCACACTACAGAACCCAGTAACAACAACCTGACCTCACACTACAGAACCCAGTAACAACCCGACCTCACACTACAGAACCCAGTAACAACCTGACCCCACACTACAGAACCCAGTAACAACAACCTGACCTCACACTATAGAACCCAGTAACAACAACCTGACCTCACACTACAGATCCCAGTAACAACAACCTGACCCCACACTACAGAACCCAGTAACAACCTGACCCCACACTACAGAACCCAGTAACAACAACCTGACCTCACACTACAGAACCCAGTAACAACAACCTGACCTCACACTACAGGATCCCAGAAACAACAACCTATTGAAAACATGTGTGAATAGAGATCACTACATATTTCACACAGTGCAACAATAATAATAATAATAATAATAATAATTATAATAATTATAAATATTACATACATGTGTTTATGAAATTGACCAGTGAAATACAATGAGGTAATGGAGAATTAGAGAAGTACGTTGTGAAGCCAGAAAGGGACCGATGTGATCTGAAAGAACTACACCAGAAGGATCTTTAACTCAGCAGCAGAGGAGGAGCTAAAGATGACAAGCTACATGAGGAAAGAGAGATGGAACTAAAGAACTAACCCCCGCGACCACATGACAATGACGATACGTCTTTTCAACATCTTTTCAAGGTCTTGTGCTCGTAGGGAAACTAGAAAGTATTTCCAAATAAAAGTCTTGTAGAATGTGCTCGTAGGGAAACTAGAGGGTATTTCAAAATAAAAGTATTGTAGAATGTGCTCGTAGGGAAACTAGAGGGTATTTCAAAATAAAAGTATTGTAGAATGTGCTCGTAGGGAAACTAGAGGGTATTTCAAAATAAAAGTATTGTAGAATGTGCTCGTAGGGAAACTAGAGGGTATTTCAAAATAAAAGTATTTTAGAATGTGCTCATAGGGAAACTAGAGAGAATTTCAAAATAAAAGTATTGTAGAATGTGCTCATAGGGAAACTAGAGAGCATTTCAAAATAAAAGTATTGTAGAATGTGCTCGTAGGGAAACTAGAGAGCATTTCAAAATAAAAGTCTTGTAGAATGTGCTCGTAGGGAAACTAGAGAGCATTTTTTTTTAAAGTCATGTATAATGTGCTCGTAGTGAAACTAGAGAGCATGTCAAAATAAAAGTCATGTAGAATGTGCTCGTAGGGAAACTAGAGAGCATTTCAAAATAAAAGTCATGTAGAATGTGCCTACCATGATAGAGATAAGGAGGGTCCGTACCTTCAGAAGGGTCTAGACGTCGAGCCCTTCTGCCGTGCTTGGAGTTGTTATGGACAAACATGTTGTCTGAGACCGCCAGGACGTGACCGTCCACGTTGACCGTTGTTGATACAACAACCTGCAACAGGAGTGAAAGGGGGAGCCAGTCATTAAAACAGTCTGTCTATGTATCTGTGTCAGGAGACAGGTCAGTGCTGCCACACTGTTAACACGAAGTGCTTTGTGACAATGTAAACTAGTGACAACTGAGCTGCCACCAACTCAAAGGAGAAGAAACCCCTTGACTTTGCTGGAGTTTTTTTTAAACACTTGGGTTTCCATTCCATATGGCCTCCAACACAACAGACTAGCTGCACTACTATGGGTTCATGACATCACTATGGGATGTTGTCTTTCTGTTATAACACTGCATGCTATACCACTGGCCAGTAGCAACAGGAATAGCTGAGCATCCACACAAGGCCAATGGGAGGAAGGCCTGTCTCAGGTCTACAGTAATATACAGGGTTGTGTTCATGACACAGCCATGGGAGGAAGGCCTGTCTCAGGTCTACAGTAATATACAGGGTTGTGTTCAAGACACAGCCATGGGAGGAAGGTCTGTCTCAGGTCTACAGTAATATACATGTTTGTGTTCATGAGACAGCAAATGTAAGGAAATGTACGTAAACAGTCAGGGACGACCTGACCTGACCTGACCCCAGTAAGTTGGACAGGGGATCACCCAGGGGCCTTAGAAAGATGACTCAGCCACTGTACTGTAGTCTAGTTGGACAGGGGATCACCCAGGGGCCTCAGAAAGATGACTCAGCCACTGTACTGTAGTCTAGTTGAACAGGGGATCACCCAGGGGCCTTAGAAAGATGACTCAGCCACTGTACTGTAGTCTAGTTGGACAGGGGATCACCCAGGGGCATTAGAAAGATGACTCAGCCACTGTACTGTAGTCTAGTTGGACAGGGGATCACCCAGGGGCCTTAGAAAGATGACTGTACAGCCACTGTATTGTAGTCTTCCTGGGTTTAATTTGACTTGGGGACCACTCTCCCTCTCCCTCTCCCTCACTCCCTCTCTCCCTCTCCCTCTCCCTCTCCCTCTCCCTCTCCCTCTCCCTCTCTCTATCTCTCCCTCTCCCTCTCCCTCTCCCTCTCTCTCTCTCTCCCTCTCCCTCTCCCTCTCCCTCTCCCTCTCTCCCATCTCTCCCTCTCTCTCTCCCCCTCCCTCTCCCTCTCTCTGTCTTCTTTAGTTTCCGTGGTGGGTACAACGTCCCTGTAGGTTTCATGGTATTAACACAATACGTTCCGGCACACCAATCAGAGGAAGGAACTAACACACATTAAAAACATAGATCTCTTTAAAAAGACTCTAAACTAAAACACATTAAAAACATAGATCTCTTTAAAAATACTCTAAACTAACACGCATTAAAACATTTTATAGCTATCTTTGAAAAATAATCAAAACTTAAAGCACATTAAAAAACATAGATATATTTTTCTTGTTTCTGTGCCTTCGTCATTAGTGTGGAGGTCTCTGGAAATAAAATAATCCGTGATGCAGTGTGTAGTTAGAAAGGACATTACAGTGAGAGGCCTCTTTTAACTCATAATAAACATTGCAGTTTAATTTTTTTCTCTCTCTTCCAATGTAAGTGTGGATGTTGTCCTCTCAAAAATAGATTTAAAAATAAAAAAGCACATCCAGTTTAGCTTCAAACACGTCATTACCCTTTGCTATGATGGGATGGCTGTCTTTGTCAAAACAACACATTGCATTTACAAGTGTGATAAAAAGATCTATATGTTTGTCATTTTGGAGTGGGTGTATGTATTACCTGCCCTCATCTCTCTCTCTCCTTCCTCCTCCTCTCTCCTTCCTCTTCCTCTCTCCCTCCTCCTCCTCTCTCCCTCCTCCTCCTCTCTCCCTCCTCTTCCTCTCTCCCTCCTCCTCCTCTCTCCCTGATGAACGAATGAAAGCATTGTCCTTTTCCCTCCTCAAAACGGTTGCCGGGAGACGAGTTCTTCTAGGCTTTAGCTACGGTTCCTCTGTCGCTTTAAGGAGAACCTCATGGAAGGGACTCCGTCCAGTTGTCTATCTGCCATTAACAGTCTCTCAGCCACCCGCCTCACTGCCCCCTGCCCTCTCTTCACCCTAACAGGCACCATTCACATTGATCTGTTGATATTCATATTGATCTGTTGATATTCATATTGATCTGTTGATGTTCATATTGATCTGTTGATATTCATATCGATCTGTTGATTTTCATATTGATATTCATATTGATCTGTTGATATTCACATTGATCTGTTGATATTCATATTGATCAGATGTTTCCTGTCATTAGTCAGGCAGCCTCCGTCATAGCGTAGTCTACCCTAAAAACTAGTGCACTCAGTGGGGATCAGGGTGCCTTTTGGGTGACGGCTTCAGAGAGACAGTTAGAGATGTCTCGAGGGATGGATGTGGAGGATATCTGACTGAGACGATGACCTAAAACCTCCTGAAAGAATCAACCAGTCGTCCTTCTCCCTTTTTTCTATTTAGTAAACAATCCTAATTATACAGTCGCATTTAATATGTGATAATGAGGGTTTTTAGCATGGCAATGGAGGGTTGGAAGGGATTGGAGAGGCCCCTGAATGAATTGGTGTAAGTGTTTTCACTCAGAGCTCTCTCTCTCTCTCTCTCTCTCTCTCTCTCTCTCTCTCTCTCGATCTCCTCTCTCTCTCTCTCTCTCTCTCGATCTCCTCTCTCTCTCTCTCTCTCTCTCTCTCTCTCTCTCTCTCTCTCTCTCTCTCTCTCTCTCTCTCTCTCTCTCTCTCTCTCTCTCTCTCTCTCTGTCTCTCTCTCTCTCTCTCTCAGGTTCATTCTGACAGTGATTGACCTCGGGTATGTCAATGGAATTCGCCTCTCTCTTTTTTTCTCTCTCTCTCTGTTTTTTTAAAGGAGTGAAAGGGCTCCATTCTTGTGTCCAGGTTCAGAGCCGTGGATCGAGATGATGGATAGAGCTCTCACTGGCTTCCAGCTGAGCCGTGGTAGCGAGCATCCCAAAATGGCACCCTCTTCCCTACATAGTGCACAGGACCCTGGTGAAAAGTAGTGCACTTACGTAGGGAATAGGGCCCGACATTTGGGGACAGAGCTGTGGGTAGTAAGTGGGGAAAGGAGGCTTGCAGGAAAGCCCGACCTTGCCTAAGGAACACCGTGGTCGGGAGAGTCTGTCAAATATATTCTGGACATGTTATTTAAAGCTGCGGTGAAGAGATGGAGAGCAGAGCCAAGAGAGGCTTCTTCAACATCAACTATTCAAAGTGGAAGACAGGGTGTTTTGCTGTTTTTGGGGAGGGAGGGGGTGGGGGGGGGATTTGTTTCTGTGTTTTGAATTATGGGTGAATATTGAGTTGGGTTTGATTTATAAAAAGAAAATTGTCGATTGGATACATTGTTTTTGTTGTGACAATGACGATTATAGCTACAGACATCAAGGCATTATTTTCCTAAGTTGTTTTAAAACATATCTTTCTGCGTTTAAATGCAAAACATCAGTAAACGTTAGTCCATATTCGTTCAAACAGACTGATACAATAGAATCATGGAAAATCAGGTTGAAAAAGGTCCTATAAGGAGACAAAAATAGAACTAAAGTTGTAGTGGTGAACTGGCCTGCTCTCACAGCTGCTGAGGGAAAGTCTTTGAATGGCAGTCTCTCACAGCTTTCTATTCCTCTCTCTCTCTCTCTCTCTCTCTCTCTGTCTCTCCCTCTCTCTCTCTCTCTGGCTCTGTCTCTCCCTCTCTCTCTCTCTCTGGCTCTGTCTCTCCCTCTCCCTCTCTCTCTCTCTCTCTCTGGCTCTGTCTCTCCCTCTCTCTATCTCTCCGTCTCCCCCTCTCTCTCTCTCTCTCTGGCTCGCCCTTCCCCCTCTCTCTCTCTCTGGCTCTCCCTCTCCCTCTCTCTCTCTCTCTTGGGCTCTGTCTCTCCCTCTCTCTCTCTCGGGCTCTGTCTCTCCCTCTCTCTCTCTCTCTCTCTGGCTCTGTCTCTCCCTCTCTCTCTCTCTCTGGCTCTGTCTCTCCCTCTCTCTATCTCTGTCTCCCCCTCTCTCTCTCTCTCTCTGGCTCTCCCTTTCCCCCTCTCTCTCTCTCTCTGGCTCTGTCTCTCCCTCTCTCTCTCTCTCTGGCTCTGTCTCTCCCTCTCTCTCTCTCTCTGGCTCTGTCTCTCTCTCTCTGGCTCTGTCTCTCCCTCTCTCTCTCTCTCTGGCTCTGTCTCTCCCTCTCTCTATCTCTCTGTCTCCCCCTCGCTCTCTCTCTCTCTGGCTCTCTCTTTCCCTCTCTCTATCTCTCTGTCTCCCCCTCGCTCTCTCTCTCTCTGGCTCTCTCTTTCCCTCTCTCTCTCTCTCTCTCTGGCTCTGTCTCTCCCCTCACTCTCTCTCTGGCTCTGTCTCTCCCTCTCTCTATCTCTCTGTCTCCCCCTCTCTCTCTCTCTCTCTCTCTCTGGCTCTCCCTTTTCCTCTCTCTCTCTCTCTCTGGCTCTGTCTCTCCCCCTCTCTCTCTCTCTCTGGCTCTGTCTCTCTCTCTCTCTCTGGCTCTGTCTCTCCCTCTCTCTCTCTCTCTCTCTCTCTCTCTGGCTCTCCCTTTCCCTCTCTCTCTCTCTCTGGCTCTGTCTCTCCCTCTCTCTCTCTCTCTCTGGCTCAGTCTCTCCCTCTCTCTCTCTCTCTGGCTCTGTCTCTCCCTCTCTCTCTCTCTGGCTCTGGCTCTGTCTCTCCCTCTCTCTCTCTGGCTCTGGCTCTGGCTCTGTCTCTCTCTCTCTCTCTCTCTCTCTCTCTCTCTCTCTCTCTCTCTGGCTCTCCCTCTCCCTCTCTCTCTCTGTCTCTGTCTCTTCCTCTCTCTCTCTGGCTCTGTCTCTCTCTCTGGCTATGTCTCTCCCTCTCACTCTCTCTCTCTCTCTCTCGCTGGCTCTCCCTCTCTCTCTCTCTCTCTCTCTCTGGCTCTGTCTCTCCCTCTCTCTGAAACACACCCACACACGGTAACACACACACACACACAATAATTTCCTCAAGGTGCTGAGGTAGCTGAAACCTGGTGGAAATGGTGCTGAGGGCCCTGACATGCTGTTAAGTCCACTTAAACCTTGAGGGAGGTGGGGAAATTAGTTAGAGTGAGACACTGGAGCAAAACGGTCAGACGAAGGAGAGAAGTCACTCTGGGTTTAGTGACCATGGAGACAGAGAGGAGTCTACCAGTCACTCTGGGTTTAGTGACTATGAAGACAGAGAGGAGTCTACCAGTCACTCTGGGTTTAGTGGCCATGGAGACAGAGAGGAGACTACCAGTCACTCTGGGTTTAGTGACTATGGAGACAGAGAGGAGACTACCAGTCACTCTGGGTTTAGTGACCATGGAGACAGAGAGGAGACTACCAGTCACTCTGGGTTTAGTGACCATGGAGACAGAAAGGAGACTCCCAGTCACTCTGGGAGTAGTGGCTATGAAGACAGAGTGGAGACTACCAGTCACTCTGGGTTTAGTGACCATGGAGACAGAGAGGAGACTACC
>NW_027261153.1:57500-70000 GCF_045791955.1 Oncorhynchus clarkii lewisi | reverse complement strand
GTAGTATACCCCAGCCCTGATGTTAGTAGAATACCCCAGCCCTGATGTTAGTAGAATACCCCAGCCCTGATGTTAGTAGAATACCCCAGCCCTGATGTTAGTAGTATACCCCAGCCCTGATGTTAGTAGAATACCCCAGCCCTGATGTTAGTAGTATACCCCAGCCCTGATGTTAGTAGAATACCCCAGCCCTGATGTTAGTAGTATACCCCAGCCCTGATGTTAGTAGAATACCCCAGCCCTGATGTTAGTAGTATACCACAGCCCTGATGTTAGTAGAATACCCCAGCCCTGATGTTAGTAGTATACCCCAGCCCTGATGTTAGTAGAATACCCCAGCCCTGATGTTAGTAGTATACCCCAGCCCTGATGTTAGTAGAATATCCCAGCCCTGATGTTAGTAGAATACCCCAGCCCTGATGTTAGTAGAATACCCCAGCCCTGATGTTAGTAGAATATCCCAGCCCTGATGTTAGTAGTATACCCCAGCCCTGATATACATGATATACTACTGATATACGTGTTCCAAATGTGTCCTATCCTATACCAGGCTGGGTAGAGTGCTGTACTACTATGTATCGTGTTTAGGAATATTTATTCACCGCCGTCCCAATACCAGAGAAGGTTAGGCGCATAATGTTCGATTTCTCTTTTCTCGTTTTGGTGTCATGCATCGCTGATTGTATTTTTGTTGAGTTAACAAATGTATTTCGCTCTGCAAATATGAATGCCTCTATGCACGAAGAAACCCTAGTTTTCTCTCTTTTCTCCAGCCGAACACTTTAAGGTCTCCAAAGGGAATTTGGGCCAGAAGGATAAATCACAATGTGAAATGGCATCTCTAACCCTGAGCACCTCTACTGTTCCTACGGTCATTTATACACATTCTCTCCAAGCCTGTCTGACACCAGTCTCCCCACTGATTCAGGAGAGAGATGGGGATGAACAGGAGACTCAGGAGAGAAAGGAGGAGGAGGAGGAGGGGGAGCAGGAGGAGGAGGAGGAGGAGAAGAGAGGAGATGGAGAGAGAAATAGAGGTGAGATGAGGTGGGGGAGAGAGGAGGAGGGGGAGGAGGAGGAAAGTGGAGGAGATAGGAGATGTGGGAGAGAGGATGAGAGAGGAGGAGGAGAGAGTAGATGGAGGAGAGATGAGGAGAGAGGAGATGGAGGAGAGATGAGGAGAGAGGAGATGGAGGAGATGGAGGAGAGAGGAGATGGAGGAGAGAGGTCTCCATTGTATGTCAGTAAATCTTCGTCTCGGTCCAGCATCAATAGATCCTCTACCTCCCTGTTCTAATGGTTCATGTGTGGGATGCAGATGGTCCTGTCATCAGATCAGTGCTAACACGGCGCTGTCTGTCTGTCTGTCGTTAAAGCATTAGGTTTAATTGTGTCCAGTATGTTTTAAGGGCGTCAGGGCTGTTTTATCTGACAACCCATTACAGAGAAGGACCATGATGAACTCTAATTCCCTGGTCATCTTCTTTATTTCCCTACAGAGTCATAACCTGTCACAGTAGGTATCAGAGGAAATCAAGGAGGAAATATGGCCTTTATTCCCTTACTCCTCTCCTCTCCTCTCCCCTCCTCTTCTCTCCTTTCTTCTCTCCTCTCTTCTCTTCTCTCATCTCTTCTCTTCTCTCCTCTTCTCTTTCCTCTGATCTCCTCTTCTATTCTCTCCTCTTCTCTCCTCATCTCATCTCTCCTCTTCTCTCCTCATCTCACCTCTCCTCTCCTCTCCTCTCCTCTCCTCTTCTCTTCTCCTCTCCTCTCCTCTCCTCTCTCCACTCCCCACTGGTAGACTGTGTTTTTGTCTTAAATGGCACCCTTTCCCCTTTATAGTGCACTACCTTTGACCTATAGAGTGCCATTTAGGACCCGTCCAGAGGCAGATTTCCTAGTACAGTAACACTTCTCTGCTGGGTAGTGTAGAGGCTGAATGCAATATCTCCAGGCTCAGTGATATGGGGTATATTAGTATGGAGATATGATATGTATACTGGTATTAAAACACCACAAGGACAGAAAACAGAGGAGAAAGATTCTGCAGCCGGTTTGTTTGTTTTTTTCCAAGTGTCAAATAGTGGCCATCGTCTGAGTAGTCAGGGCTACTTTGAACTAGCTAACAATGCCCTGAAGTACCACACCAACTCAAAGTCACTACAAGGAGAGAGAGAGAGAGAGAGAGAGAGAGAGAGAGAGAGAGAGGGAAAGAAATAAAGAGAGATAGAGAGAGCAAGAGAGAGAGAGATAGAGAGAGAGAAACAGAGTGAGAGAGAGAAATCGAGAGAGAAATAGAGAGCGAGAGCGAGAGCGAGAGAGAGAGAGAGAGAGAGAGAGAGAGAGAGAGGGAAAAAGAGAGAGCAAAAGAGAGAGGAAGAGAGACAGAGAGAGAGAAAGTCAGAGAGAGAGAGAGAGAGAGAGAGAGAGAGAGAGAGAGGGAAATAAATAAAGAGAGATAGAGAGAGCAAGAGAGAGAGATAGAGAGAGAGAAACAGAGTGAGAGAGAGAAATCGAGAGAGAAATAGAGAGCGAGAGCGAGAGCGAGAGAGAGAGAGAGAGAGAGAGGGAAAAAGAGAGAGCAAAAGAGAGAGGAAGAGAGACAGAGAGAGAGAGAGTCAGAGAGTGAGTGAGAGAGAGACAGAGCGAGAGAGAGAAAGAAATAAAGAGAGAGAGAGAGAGAGAGAGAGGGGGGAGAGAGAGAAAGAAAGAAAGAAAGAAAGAAAGAAAGAAAGAGAGAAAGAAAGAACAAGACAACGAGAGAAAACCCTCTCATTAGAAGTCAGCTTTGCCGCTGCATGTATGTTTAACTCATTTATATTTACTGTTATAAAGTTGATTAACCAAAACAACGCTTATCTGATCAAAATTAGTCCATTGTTAGTCCTGCATTCACTCCAAGTAATATCCTTAACAGTAGGATCCATCTGCATTCACTTCAATGTAATATCCTTAACAGTAGGATCCATCTGCATTCACTCCAATGTAATATCATTAACAGTAGGATCCATCTGCATTCACTTCAATGTACTATCCTTAACAGTAGGATCCATCTGCATTCACTCCAATGTAATATCCTTAACAGTAGGATCCATCTGCATTCACTCCAATGTAATATCCGTAACATTAGGATACATCTGCATTCATTCCAATGTAATATCCTTAACATTAGGATCCATCTGCATTCACTCCAGGAGTTGACCAGACATGTTTAATTTTGGCTTCAGCATGGCTTTATGTGTCATGTGTGTGTGTGTGTGTGTGTGTGTGTGTGTGTGTGTGTGTGTGTGTGTGTGTGTGTGTGTGTGTGTGTGTGTGTGTGTGTCTCTGACCGTAAAGTACTGCAGGCACTAACACAGCTTTCATCTCCGACGAGCAACCCCCCCCCACGACAAATCTCTGATAAAATGATTTTGCCCGAACAAGCTCCCTACCAGGGCTGGGTAATTAATTGGACTTGTCCTTTGCTCTGTGCTTGCCAGTGCTCTTTTACACCTAACCACTGTCACTAATCACATAATAATGATTTCTCCCCCTCTGGTCAAAGAGAAGAAAAAAAGTAAGATGATGTCTTTAGAAATGGAAGGGCTTGACGTTTTAAACCAGCCCCCGTATCGGCTTCACAAACCCTGGTCACTGAGGAGAAAACCTTTGAGTCACAACAGCTCTGTTCTCTTCTTCTCTGCGCTCAGAGAGGGAGTCCTCCTGTTAAGAGGTATAATTGGTAGTGGAGTCAGAGGGAGTCCTCCTGTTTACAGGTATAATTGGTAGTAGAGTCAGAGATGAAGTCCTCCTGTTTTCAGGTATAATTGGTAGTAGAGTCAAAGGGAGTCCTCCTGTTTTCAGGTATAATTGGTAGTAGAGTCAGAGAGGAAGTCCTCCTGTTTTCAGGTATAATTAGTTGTGGAGTCAGAGAGGAAGTCCTCCTGTTTTCAGGTATAATTGGTAGTAGAGTCAAAGAGGAAGTCCTCCTGTTTTCAGGTATAATTGGTAGTAGAGTCAGAGAGGGAGTCCTCCTGTTTTCAGGTATAATTGGTAGTAGAGTCAGAGAGGAAGTCCTCCTGTTAAGAGGTATAATTGGTAGTAGAGTCCGTCCCCATAACCTCCCCTCCTCTCCTGTTTTATCCAGACTAAGTGTGTCGGGTCTATAGATCCAGCATGTTTCTATTATACTAATGGTGTGGAGAGCAGAGAGCACAGAGGAGAGCAGGAGACACAGGAAGTGAACCAGAGATCATGTTTCCCTGCTCACATACCGTCCCATGCATTTCAGCCACATTAGATCACATACCATCCCATGCATTTCAGCCACATTAGATCACATACCATCCCATGCATGTTATCTACATTAGATCACATCCCATCCCATGCAGGTTATCTACATTAGATCACATCCCATCCCATGCAGGTTATCTACATTAGATCACATCCCATCCCATGCAGGTTATCTACATTAGATCACATCCCATCCCATGCAGGTTATCTACATTAGATCACATACCATCCCATGCAGGTTATCTACATTAGATCACATACCATCCCATGCAGGTTATCTACATTAGATCACATACCATCCCATGCAGGTTATCTACATTAGATCACATCCCATCCCATGCAGGTTATCTACATTAGATCACATACCATCCCATGCAGGTTATCTACATTAGATCACATCCCATCCCATGCAGGTTATCTACATTAGATCACATCCCATCCCATGCAGGTTATCTACATTAGATCACGTACCATCCCATGCAGGTTATCTACATTAGATCACATCCCATCCCATGCAGGTTATCTACATTAGATCACATACCATCCCATGCAGGTTATCTACATTAGATCACATCCCATCCCATGCAGGTTATCTACATTAGATCACATACCATCCCATATAGGTTATCTACATTAGATCACATACCATCCCATGCAGGTTATCTACATTAGATCACATCCCATCCCATGCAGGTTATCTACATTAGATCACATCCCATCCCATGCAGGTTATCTACATTAGATCACATCCCATCCCATGCAGGTTATCTACATTAGATCACATACCATCCCATATAGGTTATCTACATTAGATCACATACCATCCCATGCATTTCAGCCACATTAGATCACATCCCATCCCATGCAGGTTATCTACATTAGATCACATACCATCCCATATAGGTTATCCACATTAGATCACATCCCATCCCATGCAGGTTATCTACATTAGATTGAGAGTGGGTGTCGAATATAAGGATTATTGTTGTTATTGTTGTTGTTGTTGTTATTGTTGATGTTGTTGTTGTTGTTGATGTTGTTGTTGTTGTTGTTGTTGTTGTTGTTGTTGTTGTGAGAGAACGGTAAGATGACAGTTTGACCAACACCGGTAGAGTAAATGTAGTCCTTCGCCGTTTTTTTTTAGGTCTAACAGAATATTCTGGTCTCTTCACCGGCCCGCCTGCCTATCACCCATTATAACAAAATAAAAACACATTGTGGAAATAAGTGTAATCACTGACCTTTATTTTGACCTCATCCTGAGAGATACATTGTAAAGACATAGAAGGGCAGACGGTTCGACGTCAGACACGCCGAGGCCAAACAAGAGGAACAGGACAGTGTATAAAATCAGGGCTGTGATTGGTCCGCGGTCAGTCAGTGTTAGACCCCGAACACCAGACTGTACTAATTGGTGGAGAGGCGCTGAACGCCGTGGTCGCAGCTGTGGGTCCTTCCAGGCAGGTCATCAGTCACTCCCTGTATTGATTACGCTGCCGCCATCGGGCCGGTACACAACCCCCCCCCACCCCCCACCCCTGCTTGTGAGACAATGCTCTCCCACCCTCCCACCCTCCCACCCACTTTCCCTCCCTACCTCCCTCCCTCGCTCCCTCCCTCACACCCTCCCACCCTCTTACTCTCCCCACCTCCCTCCCTCCCACCCTCCCTCACACCCTCCCTCCCTCCCACCCTCTTTCCCTCCCTCCCTTCCTCCCTCCCTCCCTCCCTCCCACCCACCCTCCCTCCCACCCACCCACCCTCGCGCCCTCCCTCCCTCCAGAAAGCCTGTAATGAGGACTTCCCATACAAGAGTCCGTTCTGCTGACACCAGAGTGCTACACACAGATAGAACACAGGTCAATACATATTGGATTTACAAAATACTGGGGTCTTAATGTCAACCCCTCTCCCTTTCCTCTCCTTCCTTCCCTCCCTCCCTCCCTCCCTCCCTCCCTCCCTCCCTCCCTCCCTCTTTCCCTCCCTCCCTCCCTCCCTCCCTCCCTCCCTCCCTCCCTCCCTCCCTCCTACCTATCCTTCCTATGTCAACTTCTCTCCCTTTTCCTTTCCCTCCCTCCCGACTCACCGGTCGGCTTGACGCAGGTTGAACGCACTTAAGGGCCTCGAGGCCCAAATGGCACCCTATTCCCTATTATACGGTGCACTACTTTAGACCAGAGCACCTATGGCATTGGTCCCATAGGGTCCTGGTTAAAAGTAGTGCACTATTAAGGGAATAGGGTGCCATTTGTGAGGCGTTAAAGGACCAGTAAAGGAGTGTGTAAAACACAAGGGAGGAGGGGGGAGGGGGGGACAGGCGTCCATTAGGCTGATTTATACTTCAAATACGCCTTGACCAATTGGCTTTAACACTGGCCCTTATTCAATTCTTGTAGTTTATTTTTTTATGTTATAGATCCCTCAGATGGACATATGACATCATGGAGGGGGGAGGGGGGGGGGGGGGGGGGTTGAGGCCACTGCTATTTTACAGCAGGAACCAGATGGCCCATTGAAAGCAGCCACACTCGTTTCGTTTTTTTTCTTTTTTCCTCTCCACACAACACACACACATATTGGTAGTGTCCTGACCGCTGCTGATGACAGTAGTCCTGTTCATTACGATGCTCGACCGCTCCTCTCTCTGCTCCTCTGGCTTAGGGTCTGTTCTGGCTGACTCTCACAAACAGGGAGAACGTGTGGACAAACTACACGGCTTCTTTTTTTTTTACTAATATTCAGTTCTTAGACTCTTGAGTTCAGCAATCAGTGACCTTTTTTTTTCATCCATCCAGTCGATGTTCCCTCACGTCAGACACCGTCTGCTTGTCTCCTACACACTGTATTCCACTGTAGGGACCCTTATAGAGACCCTTGTAGGGACCCTTCCTCTCAGAGGGACCCCCCCACCCCCCACCACCACCAGACCCTATCAAGTCATTATCTCCTGACAAACACCTCCCTGTCCAACATTATTAGGTTCTGAAAAAATAAACCCTTGATAATCTACAGTGGCTTCAGATCTACAAAAAACAACCTCCTCCATCACCGAGTCCTTAGGTTAGGGCTTCATGGTTAAGGAAACACCCCCCCCCCCCCCCCCACCCACCCCGCCACCCCCTCCACTACCCCCACCACTACGCCCTCCACCACCCCCTTCACTAACCCCTTCCACCCCTCCCCACTACCCCCTCCACTACCCCCTCCACTACCCCCACCACTACACCATCCACCACCCCCTCCACTACCCCCTCCACTACGTCCTCCACCACCCCATCCGCCACCCCCTCCACTACCCCCTCCACTACCCCCACCACTACACCATCCACCACCCCCTCCACTAACCCCTTCCACCCCTCCCCACTACCCCCTCCACTACCCCCTCCACTACCCCCACCACTACACCCTCCACCACCCCCTCCACTACGTCCTCCACCACCCCCTCCGCCACCCCCTCCACTACCCCCACCACTACACCCTCCACCACCCCCTCCACTACCCCCTCCACTACACCCTCCACCACCCCCTCCACTACCCCCTCCACTACGTCCTCCACCACCCCCTCCGCCACCCCCTCCACTACCCCCACCACTACGCCCTCCACCACCCCCTTCACTAACCCCTTCCACCCCTCCCCACTAGGCCCTCCACTACCCCCTCCACTACCCCCTCCACTACCCCCACCACTACGCCCTCCACCACCCCCTTCACTAACCCCTTCCCCCCCTCCCCACTACCCCCTCCACCACCCCCTAAATACAAGGTCAGGACTACTGCTTAGAACTACTGCCAGGTCGCAGTTGTAAATAAGAACTTGTTCTCAACTGGCCTACCTGGTTAAATAAAGGTGTTCTCAACTGGCCTACCTGGTTAAATAAAGTTGTTCTCAACTGGCCTACCTGGTTAAATAAAGGTGTTCTCAACTGGCCTACCTGGTGAAATAAAGGTGTTCTCAACTAGCCTACCTGGTTAAATAAAGGTGTTCTCAACTAGCCTACCTGTCACGACTTCCGCCGAAGTTGGCTCCCCTGCCTGTTCGGGCGGTGCTCGGCGGTCGTCGTCACCGTCCTACTAGCCACCATCGATCCCTTTTTCGTTTGTCTGTTGGTTTTGTCTTATTAGTTTCACCTGTGTGTATTTTAGTTTATTGACGTCCTTATTTATAGTAGGTTGTCCCGCCCTTGTTTCGTGCGGGATTGTTTTGGTTTCATGTATTTTAGTGATTACGTATCGTGCTATTTGCTCCGATATATCTTAATCCTGTGTTGGATTATTTCACCCGTGTTTTCGGGTTTTCAGTGTTTGTTCCGGAGAATAAACTATCGACTCATTGCACCTGCTCTCTGCGCTTGATTCCACCTACCTTGTGAATTGTTGACAGAATCCCGCACCACCCATGGAATCAGCAGGAGCAGCCGCGTCTCCTCTCCCATCGATGGAGGAGAGAGTCCTCCACCACACCAGCGTGCTCCATCGGATTGGTTCTGCCATGGACCAAATGATGGAGAGGATGGATCGATGGGAGAGGAGTGGTCTTCCCACATCATCACTAGCACCCCCTTCTCCAGCACCTCCTGTTCCTGTGACCACATCTGGCTCCGGGGCTCTGCGGTTGACGCTCCCACGGGAGTATGACGGAACGGCGGCTGGGTGCCAGGGTTTCCTCCTTCAACTGGAGCTATACCTGGCTACCGTGCGTCCTGCTCCCTCTGGAGAGGAGAGCGTGAGCGCCCTCGTCTCCTGCTTGACTGGGCGAGCCCTCGAGTGGGCCAACGCAGTATGGAATGGCCCGGACTCGGCGAGGGATAATTACCCAGAGTTCACCCGCCGATTCCGAGCTGTTTTTGACCATCCACCAGAGGGTCGGGCGGCGGGTGAACGGCTGTTCCACCTGCGGCAGGAGACGAGGAGCGCTCAGGACTTTGCTCTGGAGTTCAGGACCCTGGCCGCAGGAGCAGGATGGAACGACAGGGCCTTGGTCGACCATTTCAGATGCAGTCTCAGGGAGGACGTCCGCAGGGAGCTGGCATGTCGGGACACCACCTGCACACTGGATGAGCTCATTGACTTGGCTATCCGTCTCGACAATCTGCTGGCTGCTCGCGGGCGTTCGGATCAGGCCCTGTCGTTTCCACTTCCCAGCCCTCCTGCCCCTATCCCTATGGAATTAGGAGGGGCAGCTTCGAGGGAGACCGGAGGAGGAGTGTCCTCCTGCACCAGTTGTGGTCGACGAGGGCACACGTCAGACCGGTGCTGGAGGAACTCGTCTGGGAGTCGGGATGGCAGGCGGAGCACTGCTCGATCACCCCAGGTGAGTAAGCACCAGACTCACCCAGAGCCTCCTGTCGGTCATGTGTATGTTTTGATTTCTTTCCCTGGGTTTTTCCCCTCTCTACAGCATAAGGCGCTAGTCGATTCAGGCGCAGCTGGGAATTTCATGGATCGTGGGCTTGCGTTAAGGCTAGGGATTCCCCTGGTGTCGGTAGATCAACCTTTCCCCGTGCACTCATTAGATAGCCGGCCATTAGGGTCAGGAGTGATTAGGGAGGCTACGGTGCCACTGGACATGGTAACGCAGGGGGATCATAAGGAGCAGATTAGTCTGTTCCTTATAGATTCACCTGCGTTTCCGGTGGTGTTGGGGGTTCCCTGGTTAGCTCAACACAACCCGGTGATTTCCTGGCGACAGAGGGCTCTTAAGGGGTGGTCAGAGGAGTGTTCAGGTAGGTGTAGAGGAGTTGCCGTTGGTGCGACTACGGTGGAGAGTCCAGACCAAGTTTCCACCGTGCGCATTCCCTCTGAATATGCCGATTTGGCTATCGCCTTCAGTAAAAAGAAGGCGACCCAATTACCACCTCATCGTCGAGAGGACTGCTTGATAAACCTTCTGGAGAACGCTGCACTTCCTAGGAGTCACGTGTATCCATTGTCCCAGGAGGAGACGGTAGCGATGGAAACATACGTTACTGAATCACTGAGACAGGGGTACATTCGGCCCTCCGCATCACCCGTCTCCTCGAGCTTCTTTTTTGTGAAGAAGAAGGATGGAGGTCTGCGTCCGTGCATTGATTATAGAGGTCTAAATTCCATCACAGTGGGGTTTAGTTACCCACTACCTCTCATCGCCACGGCGGTGGAATCATTTCACGGGGCGCGCTTCTTCACAAAACTGGACCTGAGGAGCGCGTATAATCTGGTGCGTATCCGGGGAGGGGATGAGTGGAAAACTGCATTCAGTACTACATCTGGTCATTATGAGTACCGCGTCATGCCATACGGGTTGAAGAATGCTCCAGCCGTTTTCCAATCCTTCGTAGACGAGATTCTCCGAGACCTGCTCGGGCAGGGAGTGGTAGTGTACATCGATGACATCTTGATCTATTCTGCCACACGCGCGGCGCATGTGTCTCTGGTGCGTAAGGTACTTGGGCGACTGCTGGAGCATGATCTGTATTGCAAGGCGGAGAAATGTGAGTTTTTCAAACAGTCCGTTTCCTTCCTGGGATATCGTATTTCCACCTCTGGGGTGGTGATGGAGGATGACCGCGTTACAGCCGTGCGTAATTGGCCGACTCCGACCACGGTGAAAGAGGTGCAGCGGTTTTTAGGGTTTGCCAATTACTACCGGAGGTTTATCCGGGGTTTTGGTCAGGTAGCTGCTCCCATCACCTCGCTGCTGAAGGGAGGACCGGTGCGCTTGCGCTGGTCAGCAGAGGCGGGCAGAGCATTCACTCGTTTGAAGGAGCTGTTCACCAATGCACCCGTGTTGGCGCATCCGGACCCCTCTTTAGCGTTCATAGTGGAGGTGGATGCGTCCGAGGCTGGGGTCGGAGCCGTGCTGTCCCAACGCTCGGGCGTGCCACCCAAACTTCGCCCTTGTGTTTTTTTTTCGAGCAAGCTCAGCCCAGCGGAGCGAAACTATGATGTGGGGGACCGGGAGTTGTTAGCTGTAGTCAAGGCTCTGAAGGTGTGGAGACATTGGCTTGAGGGGGCTAAACACCCCTTTCTCATCTGGACTGACCATCGTAATCTCGAGTATATCCGGGCAGCGAAGAGAATGAATCCACGTCAGGCTAGATGGGCCATGTTTTTTACCAGATTCCGGTTTACCCTCTCATACCGGCCCGGCTCCAAAAACACCAAGGCCGACGCGCTGTCCCGCCTCTATGATACCGAGGAGCGGCCCGTTGAGCTAACTCCCATCATTTCACCGTCATGTCTCGTGGCACCGGTGGTATGGGAGGTGGACGCAGAGATAGAGGGGGCCTCACGGTCAGAGCCGGCCCCCCCCAACTGTCCAGTAGGAACCCAGTACGTACCGAGGGGGGTCCGGGACAAGCTGATTCGGTGGGCTCATACTCTCCCCTCCTCGGGTCATCCGGGCATCGAGAGGACAGTGCGGAGTCTGAGAGGGAGATACTGGTGGCCCACGCTAGCTAAAGACGTGAGATTTAATGTCTCCTCCTGCTCCGTGTGTGCTCAGAGCAAGGCTCCTCGGCACTTGCCTAGAGGGAAATTACAACCCCTCCCCGTTCCACAACGGCCGTGGACACACTTATCGGTGGACTTTCTTACCGACCTTCCCCCGTCCCAGGGAAGTACTACAATCCTGGTCGTTGTGGATCGGTTTTCTAAGTCCTGTCGTCTCATCCCGTTGCCCGGTCTCCCTACGGCCCTGCAGACTGCTGAGGCCTTGTTTACCCATGTCTTCCGGCACTATGGGGTGCCTGAGGACATCGTTTCTGATCGGGGTCCCCAATTCACGTCCAGAGTATGGAGGGCGTTTATGGAGAGACTGGGGGTCTCGGTCAGCTTAACCTCAGGTTTTCACCCCGAGAGTAATGGGCAGGTGGAGCGCGTAAATCAAGAGGTGGGCAGGTTTCTGCGGTCCTATTGCCGGGACCGGCCTGGTGAGTGGGCAAGGTATGTTCCCTGGGCTGAACTAGCTCAGAACTCCCTACGCCACTCCTCAACTAACTTGTCTCCTTTTGAGTGTGTGCTAGGTTACCAGCCGGTCCTGGCTCCATGGCATCAGAGCCAGACCGAGGCCCCTGCGGTGGAGGAATGGGTACAGCGCTCCAAGGACACATGGAAAGCCGTTCAGGACTCACTACGGTTAGCGGGCGAACGGCAGAAGAGGAGCGCTGACCAACACCGCAGTGAGGCCCCCGTGTTTGCACCGGGGGACAGGGTCTGGCTCTCGACCCGGAACCTGTCCCTCCGCC
>NW_027261153.1:47500-52500 GCF_045791955.1 Oncorhynchus clarkii lewisi | reverse complement strand
TAACCTTCATCCTAACCCTCATCTTAACCTTCGCTCTAACTCTCACCCTAACCCTCACCAAAGCCTTAACCTTCACCCTAATCTTAACCCTAACTCTAACCCTCACCAAAACCTTAACCTTCACCCTAATCTTAACCCTCACCCTTACCCTCACCCTAACCCTCACCCTAATCTTAACCCTCACCTTAACCTTAACCTTAACCCTCACCTACACCTTCACCTTAACCCTAACCCTCACCTTCACCTTAACCCTCACCTTCACCTTAACACTCACCTTCACCCTCACCTTCACCTTAACCCTCACCTTAACCTTAACCCTCACCTACACCTTCACCTTAACCCTCACCTTCACCTTAACCTTAACCCTCACCTTAACCTTAACCTTAACCTTAACCCTCACCTTAACCCTCACCCTCACCCTAACCCTCACCCGAACCCTCACCTTAACCCTCGTGAAGGTTTAGTCTGTTGGCCTTTCTGCCTTTCTGCCACCAGAGCTCCAGCTTTATAACACTGAAACAAAAACCCAAGTTTGTTCCAATGAGTAGCTGGGCTCCAGAGGCCACCTGGTTGAATAGGTATTGTGTTTTGGCCGGTTACTGATACCTTGAGACCTTGAGAAAAGCTAGATCAGATCTATGACATCACCGCCACACAAAGTGGGTCTCTGTCTAGAGGGTTTCCACCCTGGTGGGAAAACGCATCCGCAAAGTAAGCCTCTTTTTATTTTTTGTATCTGTATTCAGACCTCCTAATGCTATTGGTTAATACGGGAGGAGAAGAGGACAAGAGGGGGATTAGCAACATTGATCGTTCCCTTAAAAGAGAGAGATTTTGGGGGGGGCTTTTCAATTTACGCTGACATCGGGACTAAAAACAAATCCATTGACGGAGTGGTCCAACACTTGGAAGTGAAGAAGAGGAGCGAGAGAGAGAAGAAGAAGAGGAACGAGAGAGAGAGAGAGAGAGAGACAGAGAGAGAGAGACAGAGAGAGAGAGAGAGAGAGAGAGAGAGAGAGAGAGAGAGACTAGAGAGAGAGAGAGAGAGAGAGAGAGAGAGAGAGAGAGAGAGAGAGAAGAGGAGCAGGGGAGAGAGAGAGAGAGAAGAAGAAGAACAACGAGAGAGAGAGCGAGAGAGAGAGAGAGAGAGAGAGAGAGAGAGTAAAGTGGTGGAGAAACTTCCTGCTCTACTAGCCTGTCATAGTCTGAAGAACACTGAGACAGAAGTGACAGAGGAAAGGAATGTAGGGAACAACAACAGTGGTTTCTAAAGCCACCAACACAAGTGATAGTTGTTGTGAGGGGGACTGACACCACTGGTTTGGCTCGTCCTGCCAGGACACGGCTTCAACGGGGGGGGGGTCTGCCAGTAACATGGACGCAACGCAGAAGATTACACACACACACACACACACACACACACACACACACACACACACAGCTTCTTCCTCCACGATGAGAGAGGACACCAAGTTGTCGACTTTATTTAGTTGTGAAGGAATAGAGGACAAGCAGACAGCCGTTGAGCTGTGTTTCTCCTGTCTAAGATATATAGAGACCAGCTGTGTTTCTCCTGTCTAAGATATATAGAGACCAGCTGTGTTTCTCCTGTCTAAGATATATAGAGACCAGCTGTGTTTCTCCTGTCTAAGATATATAGAGACCAGCTGTGTTTCTCCTGTCTAAGATATATAGAGACCAGCTGTGTTTCTCCTGTCTAAGATACCTGCTGTGTTTCTCCTGTCTAAGATATATAGAGACCAGCTGTGTTTCTCCTGTCTAAGATATATAGAGACCAGCTGTGTTTCTCCTGTCTAAGAGACCAGCTGCGTTTCTCCTGTCTAAGATATATAGAGACCAGCTGTGTTTCTCCTGTCTAAGAGACCAGCTGTGTTTCTCCTGTCTAAGATATATAGAGACCAGCTGTGTTTCTCCTGTCTAAGAGACCAGCTGTGTTTCTCCTGTCTAAGATATATAGAGACCAGCTGTGTTTCTCCTGTCTAAGATATATAGAGGCAGAGGTAGCATCGGTATGGTGATCAGCTCGTTACACACACACACACACACACACACACACACACACCGACACACACACACACACCGCTGGGGCTAAGGCTGTGTTATCTATTCAAAGACCTGCCTGGCTTCAGTTAACGAACTACTGCAGTTTGTGAAAACATCACACACACACACACACACACACACACACACACCGACACACACACACACACACACACACACACACACACACACACACACACACACACACACACACACACACACACAGTCAGAGACTTGTTTGGGTTTTAACAACGACAAGTGATATAACAAATAGAGCTTCAGGAGGGGTTTCTTTTTACCGCCACTAGAGGGCCTGAGATAAAACACAGAGATTAGACTGATAATGATCTTCTATCTGGTTGTTGCTCTTCTAATCATTATCTGGTCCTCCCGCTGTATAGCCTAGTAGCCTAGTGGTTAGAGTGGTGGACTAGTAACCGAAAGGGTGCAAGTTCAAATCCCCGAGCTGACAAGGTACAAATCTGTTGTTCTGCCCCTGAACAGGCAGTTAACCCACTGTTCCTAGGCTGTCATTGAAAGTAAGAATTTGTTCTTACCTGACTTGCCTAGTTAAATAAAGATAACATTTCCACAGTATTGTAGTAATGTCCAACTCTGACACACGAGCAGTATGATGCTGACCCATTATCATATGTTAGTATTGAATGTTATATATATATATAATTACACACAGTTTGAAGCCATGTAATGATGTGATGCAAAACATTCCCTGGGTGTATTATGAGGTCAGAGGTCAGGGTTGGTTCTAAACGGGGGTTTTCTCCACCTATTCAGAGTTCTATTTTTACACATTATGAAGCAATTCGTGACTGAAAGCAATCACCTGCTTTAAATCACGCAGGAAGCCATTTAAAAGTGTATCAAGGGAATGAGAGAGGGAGGAGAGAGGTGAGAGAGTGAGAGGGGAGAGAGAGAGAGACAGAGGAGGGAGAGAGAGTGAGAGGGGAGAGAGAGAGGGAGAGAGAGACAGACAGAGAGAGACAGAGGGAGAGAGAGAGACTGAGAAGGGGAGAGAGAGAGACAGAGAGAGACAGAGAGAGACAGAGAGAGACAGAGGGAGAGAGAGAGACTGAGAAGGGGAGAGAGAGAGAGAGAGAGAGGAGGGAGGATACGGAGAGATAGAGCAAGATTGAGAGAGAGGGAGAGAGAGAGAGAGAGAGAGAGAGAGACAAAAGCTAAATATTGTTTCCTATGTACAATGCTTTTTTGCATTGTCATTTGGGACTCAGGTCATGAGGCACAGCTGTGGGTCAGTAGCCCAACCGATCCATGGGAAATCACCAAGGAGCTGAGATAATGAACATGTCTTCATGTATAAAATCCTTCATCAAAATGCTTTGTGGTGTCATCTTGCCCGGCGAGCAGAGGGCAGCGACTTTTAAATGAATAAAAAAAGGGAAACCTTTTGGCGGAATGAACACACCCTCATTTGACATGGGATGACGTTAATAAGGCGTCAGCTGATTGGACAGGACAGACGACAGAGGTGGAGGGGAAAGGTTGGAAGATGCCGTTCACCTTTACTACAGCACGACTTACACACAGGTTCACTAATGGCTAAAGGGATCGTATCGTTAAAAGACAACCCAAAGCTACAGCACGACTTACACACAGGTTCACTAACGGCTAAAGGGATCGTATCGTTAAAAGACAACCCAAAGCTATAAATAAAAGAGAGAAACTGCTTTACACCGGAGAGTTTATGTAGAATGATATATACATAAACGTGTAATAAGGTTTTATTTTATTATAATATAAAAATGTAAAAAAAATGTATTACCACCATATATAACAGTGTCATCTCCTGGAAGGTCTTCAGATAAGGCCGGTAATGTGTATCCACTCTTAGTGACACAGAAGAGTCCTTGTGGGATCTGACTTAACGTCTTCACTGTATAGTGGGAACCTCACAGACAACCAGAACATGTCACCCAGCAGCCGACAACACAGAGAGTGTGACGCATAGTCGGGTCTGAAACGTTGTGAAAACATGAAACCTGCTGTACGGATGACATCACAACAGATGACATCACAACAGATGACATCACAACAGATGACATCACAACAGATGACATCACAACGGATGACATCACAACAGATGACATCACAACAGATGACATCACAACAGAAGATGCCTTTGTGACACCTTTGGGAGCGCAGAATTCTCCATCCAACTATCCTTAAATAAAGGAGAAATCACACAGGGGAAAAAAAGATTTATATCTAAATATCAGACGCTGAGTATTTAGTAGAGGCAAACGCCAACATTCTCCACCAGTTATCTTACTTTTAGAGTTTACCCCTTCGGGTTTTTGCTAAAATGCAATTTTCATAAGACTGAGCCCGAGCAAGCTGACAAAGCTTCTAATGACGTTCTCCATCGGGCCCCTCTAGACAAAATCTCAGATACTCCACGAGGTTGTGGCAGTCACTGGAGGACTCTCAATTTACAGAGAAGAAGAAGAAGAAGAAGACGGCCGCTTACTCCGCCACCGTCCCGACCGTCTACACGGGGAGGAAGATTAAACATTCAATTTGTTACCTGATAGGCCAAGAGGTTCACCACTTACCATGCAAAATGGAGAATGATACTAGTTTCTCCCCTCTCTGGTAATGTCATCCCTCAGCTATGCCCCCCCCCCCCCCCCCCCCCTCCATCACCCCCACCCCCCACCTTAATGGTAATATTTACTTCAGGGAAATTAGGACGCATGTCATATTTATCTTCATGAAAAATGTGCATTTAAATTGAAATCCCCCCCGTTTTTGAATGGATGCAGCCCAGGATACGAGGATATACTGCCGTGCTAATGTGCTTCATGAACTATAACATGTAGTCACAGTGTACGGCTGGATATATTATGGGCTTGACTCTAATGTTATCTCTCTCTCTCTCTCTCTCTCTCTCTCTCTCTCTC
>NW_027261153.1:42500-45000 GCF_045791955.1 Oncorhynchus clarkii lewisi | reverse complement strand
TCATTACAGACCTGTTGTAGAGCATGTCTATAACGCAGCTAGCTAGGACGAGTCATTACAGACCTGTTGTGTAGCATGTCTATAACGTAGCTAGCTAGGACGAGTCATTACAGACCTGTTGTAGAGCATGTCTATAACGTAGCTAGCTAGGACGAGTCATTACAGATCTGTTGTAGAGCATGTCTTTAACGTAGCTAGCTAGGACGAGTCATTACAGATCTGTTGTAGAGCATGTCTTTAACGTAGCTAGATAGGACAAGTCATTACAGGGCTGTTATAAGGCATCTTTAATGTTGTTAGCTAGGGCCAGGGCCCAGGCTATTCTAAGGCATCCAATAGCTTCAGTGTGTATGAGAGAGAGAGAGAGAGAGGGGGGGGGGGGGGAGAGAGAGAGAGAGAGAGGGGGAGAGAGAGAGAGAGAGAGACAGAGAGAGAGAGAGAGAGACAGAGAGAGAGAGAGAGAGAGAGAGAGAGAGAGAGAGAGAGAGAGAGAGAGAGAGTAATGTATCGGGGTTAACATGTCCTGGGTTTATTAACAGCTATACAGCGCCCACATAAACATTGTGGCATTTCCTAACTGGTGTGGGTCACAGAGTGCGTTTACACACTAATTACAGCTCTGACATTCTGCTCAGTCACTGTTCCCCAACGTGGGTTAGAAAAGGGCCTAGTCACACTGACGGAGAGGAGGCGTTATAACACAGCGATGTTAATAGGAAGAATTATGATAATAATCAGAATAGTAATTGTGATGATACTAGTTATGGTAATAATAGCAATTATGATAATACCACGAACATGAATCATATTAATACCACGAACATGAATCATATTAATACCACGAACATGAATCATATTAATACCACAAACATTAATCATATTAATACCACGAACACGAATCATAATAATACCACGAACATGAATCATATTAATACCACGAACATGAATCATATTAATACCATGAACATGAATCATATTAATACCACGAACATGAATCATATTAATACCACGAACATGAATCATATTAATACCACAAACATGAATCATATTAATACCACAAACATGAATCATATTAATACCACGAACATGAATCATATTAATACCATGAACATGAATCATATTAATACCACGAACATGAATCATATTAATACCACGAACATGAATCATATAAATACCACGAACATGAATCATATTAATACCACGAACATGAATCATATTAATACCACGAACATGAATCATATTAATACCACAAACAATAATCATATTAATACCACGAACATGAATCATATTAATACCACAAACATGAATCATATTAATACCACGAACATGAATCATATTAATACCATGAATATGAATCATATTAATACCACGAACATGAATCATATTAATACCACGAACATGAATCATATTAATACCACGAACATGAATCATATTAATACCACAAACATGAATCATATTAATACCACGAACATGAATCATATTAATACCACGAACATGAATCATATTAATACCACGAACATGAATCATATTAATACCACGGACATGAATCATATTAATACCACGAACATGAATCATATTAATACCACAAACATGAATCATATTAATACCACGAACATGAATCCTATTAATACCATGAATATGAATCATATAAATACCATGAACATGAATCATATAAATACCACGAACATGAATCATATAAGTACCATGAATATGAATCATATTAATACCATGAATATGAATCATATTAATAATGTGATATGAATAATATGAATACTTATAGATTAAAAACAAAATTAATAAAATAAAAAATAACAACAACATAAATAATAACAATAATGCATGTAGATGAATGACATGTATTCTGTCTGGAAATACCACCCGTATGCTCCACAGTGAAGTCCCAGGCTAATTGGGCTAGGGGGCAGCATTTTCTCGTTCAGATGAAAGGCGTGCCCAGAGTAAACTGCCTGCTACTCAGTCCCAGGTGCTAATATATGCATATTATTAGTTAGTATTGGATAGAAAACACTCTGCCGTTTCTAAAACTGTTTGAATAATGTCTGTGAGTATAACAGAACTCATTTGGCAGGCGAAAACCTGAGAAAAAATCCAACCAGGAAGTGGGAAATCTGAGGTTTGTAGTTTTTCAACTCATCCCCAATTGGAAATACAGTGTCTATGGGGTCATATTGCACTTCCTAAGGCTTCCACTAGATGTCAACAGTCTTTAGAACCTATTTTGAGGCTTCTACTGTGAAGGAGGGTGGAATGAGAGGGGAATGAGTCAGAGGTCTGCCAGAGAGCCATGAGCTGACCACGCGAGTTCATGTGAAAGTTAGCTTGCTTTCCATTGCATTTCTACAGACAAAGGAATTGGAACATTATTGAATATTCATGATAAAAAACATCCTAAAAATTGATTCTATAATTAGTTTGACATGTTTCTACGACCTGTAATGTAACTTTTAGGACTTTTCGTCCGACGTTTCGGCTGGACTTG
>NW_027261153.1:32500-35000 GCF_045791955.1 Oncorhynchus clarkii lewisi | reverse complement strand
GGGTTCAAATCCAGCTGACTTCAGAGTTTGTCAATATCAGGATAGGTAGTTAAGTGTTTTGAATGAATGGGTAATGTGGGTCTGCTGTAATGGCATCATTTGGAGTCCAGTCACAGATGCCAGTGTGTGGAGCCGCACCGTAATTAGGCAGAAATGCTGTACAGGTTTCCTACTAATTAGCAAATTATGCTGAAAATAGCATCAAGCTAATTAACAGTTATTATGGCATTTTTTGGAAGTACGACTTTAATTAGCAAAGTCCTGACGCGTGCAATTTCAAACTTGTCCAACAAAAACATAACAAAAAAAAATACAGGACATTATCAAGAGGCAACACAGATGATGGAGAGAGAGGCTTATAGGAAGAGGGAGAGACGGGTGTGGAGAGACAGGAGAGGGGAGACAGGTGGAGAGACAGGAGAGGGGAGACAGGTGGAGAGAAGGGAGACAGGTGGAGAGAAGGGAGAGGGGGAGACAGGTGGAGAGAAAGGAGAGGGGAGACAGGTGGAGAGACAGGAGAGGGGAGACAGGTGGAGAGACGGGAGAGGGGAGACAGGTGGAGAGACGGGAGAGGGGAGACAGGTGGAGAGACGGGAGAGGGGAGACAGGTGGAGAGACGGAGACAGGTGGAGAGACGGGAGAGGGGAGACAGGTGGAGAGACGGAGACAGGTGGAGAGACGGGAGAGGGGAGACAGGTGGAGAGACGGAGACAGGTGGAGAGACGGGAGAGGGGAGACAGGTGGAGAGACAGGAGAGGGGAGACAGGTGGAGAGATGGGAGAGGGGGAGACAGGTGGAGAGAAGGGAGAGGGGAGAAGGGTGGAGAGAAGGGGGAGACAGGTGGAGAGGCGGGAGAGAGGGGAGACAGGTGGAGAGATGGGAGAGGGGAGACAGGTGGAGAGGCGGGAGAGAGGGGAGACAGGTGGAGAAAAGAGAGAGGGGGAGACAGGTGGAGAGAAGGGAGAGGGGAGAAGGGTGGAGAGAGGGGAGAAGGGAGACAGGTGGAGAGAAGGGATAGTGGAGAAGGGTGGAGAGAGGGGAGACAGGTGGAGAGGCGGGAGAGAGGCGAGACAGGTGGAGAGATGGGAGAGGGGAGACAGGTGGAGAGGCGGGAGAGAGGCGAGACAGGTGGAGAGATGGGAGAGGGGAGACAGGTGGAGAGGCGGGAGAGAGGGGAGACAGGTGGAGAAAAGAGAGAGGGGGAGACAGGTGGAGAGGCGGGAGAGAGGCGAGACAGGTGGAGAGGCGGGAGAGAGGCGAGACAGGTGGAGAGATGGGAGAGGGGAGACAGGTGGAGAGGCGGGAGAGAGGCGAGACAGGTGGAGAGATGGGAGAGGGGAGACAGGTGGAGAGGCGGGAGAGAGGGGAGACAGGTGGAGAAAAGAGAGAGGGGAAGACAGGTGGAGAGGCGGGAGAGAGGCGAGACAGGTGGAGAGGCGGGAGAGAGGCGAGACAGGTGGAGAGATGGGAGAGGGGAGACAGGTGGAGAGGCGGGAGAGAGGGGAGACAGGTGGAGAAAAGAGAGAGGGGGAGACAGGTGGAGAGAAGGGAGAGGGGAGAAGGGTGGAGAGAGGGGAGACAGGTGGAGAAAAGGGAGAGAGGCGAGACAGGTGGAGAGATGGGAGAGGGGAGACAGGTGGAGAGGCGGGAGAGAGGGGAGACAGGTGGAGAGAAGGGAGAGAGGCGAGACAGGTGGAGAGAAGGGAGAGTGGGAGATTGTGTGTCTGAATCTCTCATGTAAATAAAGGAGCATGTGTCTACTCCACTAGCTGCCAAAAAACAGAGCTGTCTGGCTGAATATGCATCTTAAATGGCACCCTATTCCCTATATAGTGCACTACTTTTAACCAGGTGGTAGAGAGAGAGAGAGAGACAGAGACACAGAGGGAGAGGGAGAGGGAGAGGGAGAGGGAGAGGGAGAAAGAGAGAGAGAGAGAGAGAGAGAGAGAGAGAGAGAGAGAGGGAGAGAGAGAGAGAGAGAGAGAGTGAGAGAGAGAGAGAGAGAGAGGGAAAGAGAGAGAGACAGAGAGAGAGAGAGGGAGAGAGAGAGAGAGAGAGAGACAGAGAGAGAGAGAGGGAGAGAGAGAGAGAGAGAGAGAGACTAGAGAGTCATAACAGGAGTCATACTACAACAAGGCCTGGCTGGTACAGGGAACATTCACTTATTCTATTTGAATGCACATTTACAGAGGGATGAAGCCAATAACAACACAGAACCTGACAGGTAGATCCACTCAGCACTGGAGCCTGTGGTGCCTGAGACCCCACTGACTAGACAGCACCATGGGTTCATCTCACTAAACACTGAGACCCCACTGACTAGAAAGCACCATGGGTTCATCTCACTAAACACTGAGACCCCACTGACTAGACATGGGTTCATCTCACTAAACACTGAGACCCCACTGACTAGACATGGGTTCATCTCACTAAACACTGAGACCCCACTGACTAGACAACACCATGGGTTCCTCTCACAGACAGACCACGCCCTCTTTAG
>NW_027261153.1:22500-27500 GCF_045791955.1 Oncorhynchus clarkii lewisi | reverse complement strand
TCCCAGGTCTTCATCATAGCAACAGTACTGATGTAGGGTACCAGTAGAGAGTCTAGTTCCCAGGTCTTCATCATAACAACAGTACTGCTGTAGGGTACCAGTAGAGAGTCTAGTTCCCAGGTCATTGTTGTCTCTTATTCAGCATCACTGTCGCGGCGCCTGGCTCCTCCACATCCCAAATCACATCCTATTCCATATGTGATGTACTACAGTTGACCAGGGCCCTAGTGTTCAGTACAGGGAACAGGGGGCCATTAGGGATGCACTTCCTCGCAGCCTTGAACAGAACAGAAGCTGCTTATCAGGCACGTGTGAGAATTCTAGCCTCTCCTCTCCTTTCCTCTCCTCTCTTTTCCTTTCCTCTCCTCTCCTCTCCTCTCCTCTCCTCTCTTCCTCTCTTTTCCTCTCCTCTCCTCTCCTCTCCTCTCCTCTGTCTCCCCTGTCTCCTCCCTGTTTCATATTTTATTAAGAGTTACATTGTGAGACTCCGATAGCAACTAGCCTCCTCCACTTCATCAGTCATACAGACCAGTCAGGCAGCATCAATAACCTGACCCTAAGTTCCAAATTGCACCCTATTCCCTTCATGGAGCACTACTTCTGACCAGAGCCCATAAGGATCTGATGAAAAGTAATGCCATTTGGGAGACACCCTTGGCTGAAGCTTAGTGCTAAAAATCAGAAGGAGCTAACTGTTAATTAATGAACCACCAGTGAAAATATATTAGGGTTTGAGAGGGCTAGAGACTAGACGCTAGAGGCTTGGGCCTAGAGGCTAGAGGCTAGAGACTAGAGCCTAGAGTATAGAGATTAGAGGATAGAGTCTTGAGGCTAGAGGATAGAGGCTAGAAGATAGAGGATAGAGAACAGAGGCTAGAGGATAGAGGTTAGAGGACAGAGCCTTGAGGCAAGAGGATGGAGGCTAGAGGCTAGAGGATAGAGTTTAGAGGATTCTGGTTCCTGGCATTACAGGGCCAGACAGAGCAGATCAGAACAGCACATTATACTAACTAACTAACAAACACAGGAGATGTAGGGCATTTAAACGCTGTGCATCGGCCATTTCCTTCTGCCTTGGCTGTGTTGTCCTTCTGCCTTGGCTGTGTTGTCCTTCTGCCTTGGTTGTGTTGTCCTTCTGCCTTGGTTGTGTTGTCCTTCTGCCTTGGCTGTGTTGTCCTTCTGCCTTGGTTGTGTTGTCCTCCTGCCTTGACTGTGTTGTCCTTCTGCCTTGGTTGTGTTGTCCTTCTGCCTTGACTGTGTAGTCCTTCTGCCTTGGTTGTGTTGTCCTTCTGCCTTGGTTGTGTTGTCCTCCTGCCTTGGCTGTGTTGTCCTTCTGCCTTGGTTGTGTTGTCCTTCTGCCTTGACTGTGTAGTCCTTCTGCCTTGGTTGTGTTGTCCTTCTGCCTTGGTTGTGTTGTCCTTCTGCCTTGGTTGTGTTGTCCTTCTGCCTTGGCTGTGTGGTCCTTCGGCCTTGGTTGTGTTGTCCTCCTGCCTTGGCTGTGTTGTCCTTCTGCCTTGGCTGTGTTGTCCTTCTGCCTTGGCTGTGTTGTCCTCCTGCCTTGGCTGTGTTGTCCTTCTGCCTTGGCTGTGTTGTCCTTCTGCCTTGGCTGTGTTGTCCTCCTGCCTTGGCTGTGTGGTCCTTCGGCCTTGGTTGTGTTGTCCTCCTGCCTTGGCTGTGTTGTCCTTCTGCCTTGGCTGTGTTGTCCTTCTGCCTTGGCTGTGTTGTCCTCCTGCCTTGGCTGTGTGGTCCTTCTGCCTTGGCTGTGTTGTCCTTCTGCCTTGGCTGTGTTGTCCTTCTGCCTTGGCTGTGTGGTCTTTCTGCCTTGGCTGTGTTGTCCTTCTGCCTTGGCTGTGTGGTCCTTCTGCCTTGGCTGTGTTGTCCTTCTGCCTTGGCTGTGTTGTCCTTCTGCCTTGGCTGTGTTGTCCTTCTGCCTTGGCTGTGTGGTCTTTCTGCCTTGGCTGTGTGGTCTTTCTGCCTTGGCTGTGTGGTCTTTCTGACTTGGCTGTGTTGTCCTTCTGCCTTGGCTGTGTTGTCCTCCTGCCTTGGTTGTGTTGTCCTTCTGCCTTGGCTGTGTGGTCCTTCGGCCTTGGTTGTGTTGTCCTCCTGCCTTGGCTGTGTTGTCCTTCTGCCTTGGCTGTGTTGTCCTTCTGCCTTGGCTGTGTTGTCCTCCTGCCTTGGCTGTGTTGTCCTTCTGCCTTGGCTGTGTTGTCCTTCTGCCTTGGCTGTGTTGTCCTACTGCCTTGGCTGTGTGGTCCTTCGGCCTTGGTTGTGTTGTCCTCCTGCCTTGGCTGTGTTGTCCTTCTGCCTTGGCTGTGTTGTCCTTCTGCCTTGGCTGTGTTGTCCTCCTGCCTTGGCTGTGTGGTCCTTCTGCCTTGGCTGTGTTGTCCTTCTGCCTTGGCTGTGTTGTCCTTCTGCCTTGGCTGTGTGGTCTTTCTGCCTTGGCTGTGTTGTCCTTCTGCCTTGGCTGTGTGGTCCTTCTGCCTTGGCTGTGTTGTCCTTCTGCCTTGGCTGTGTTGTCCTTCTGCCTTGGCTGTGTTGTCCTTCTGCCTTGGCTGTGTGGTCTTTCTGCCTTGGCTGTGTGGTCTTTCTGCCTTGGCTGTGTGGTCTTTCTGCCTTGGCTGTGTTGTCCTTCTGCCTTGGCTGTGTTGTCCTCCTGCCTTGGCTGTGTTGTCCTCCTGCCTTGGTTGTGTGGTCCTTCTGCCTTGGTTGTGTTGTCCTTCTGCCTTGGCTGTGTGGTCCTTCTGCCTTGGCTGTGTGGTCCTTCTGCCTTGGCTGTGTTGATATCTTAACGCCCCAATAACAAACCAACAATAAACTGAATAGAAGAGACGTATTGCTGTCAAAACTGTTTTGATGTTTCAGCCAAGACTGTTCATTACTTGTAATGATTTTCCTCTCAACAGTGTTGGGAGAAGCTGCTGGAGCCAGGCTCATACTGTCATCACTGGCCACCCCTCATAGCCTGGTTCCTCTCTACCCAGTACAGCCATTAGAGGACTGGCCACCCCTCATAGCCTGGTTCCTCTCTACCCAGTACAGCCATTAGAGGACTGGCCACCCCTCATAGCCTGGTTCCTCTCTACCCAGTACAGCCATTAGAGGACTGGCCACCCCTCATAGCCCGGTTCCTCTCTAGGTTTCTAATCTCAACCCAGCGTTTTAGGCTGGGTTTCTGTACAGCACTTTGAGATATCAGCTGATGTACGAAGGGCTATATAAATACATTTGATTTGATTTGATTTGATCACAACGAGAGACAACTGAAATGCCACGAGGAGCAGTAAGTCAAGTTGAATAGGGGTTTGAGGGAGAGGAGAACCCAAGCAGCGATTTGAAAAATGACTACGACTGATGCTTTCTGACAACACACTTTCTAATGCGACGAGCTGCTACTAAATACGGCTCCGTTTTTTTAATGTCCTGTACAGGCTAAATAAATGCCAATATTCACCTTGAGAGGCTCATCATGAAGAGATTTTCCAGTGAGGTGTGAAAAATAGGCCTCCTCTCATCTCCCCCCTGGGCCATCTAGTACAGTGTGTCAGGAGCCGTATGAAGGGATGAGAAGGAGGGAGCAGGGTAGAAAACCTGCTCTCCTCTCCTGAATTAACTCTCTCTTTCCCTCTGTCGTTCTAACTGAGCAGGCATTCTCTGAAAGGAGAGCTGCGTATAATGGAGAAATTACTTTCGAGAGAGAGAGAGAGAGAGAGAGAGAGAGAGAGAGAGGGAGAGAGAGAGAGAGAGAGAGAGAGAGAGAGAGAGAGAGAGAGAGAGATATAGAGAGAGAGAGAGAGAGATAGAGAAATGAAAGAGAGAGAGACAGAGAGGGAGAGAGAGAGGAGAGAGGAGAAAGAGAGAGAGAGAGGGTGGGAGAACTGAAAGAGAGAGAGAGAAATAAAAGAGAGAGAGAAAGAGAGAGAGAGAGAGAGAGAGAGAGAGAGAGAACTGAGAGAGAGAGAGAAGTGAAAGAGAGAGAGAACTGAAAGAGAGAGAGAGAAATGAAAGAGAGAACTGAAAGAGAGAACTGAAAGAGAGAGAGAACTGAAAGTGATCTCCACTTGGCTGGTTTTAATATCAGTTCTCTAAAATACAACCTGTTTCCTCTATACCCCCAACACTAAATCACTAGCTCGTCCTCCCATCGACTGGGAAGACATCGTTCTTCTAGAACCTGTATAAAACCTCTGTGATATATAGAGGCTGAATAACGACCGAGAGAGGTGACCGGGGAAGATTTAAGACAGCGTCATGATAGCATCATTTTCAAAGTAAACTTTTGAAACGCCGACAGTAGGGTATTGTGATAGTCGACTTGCCGATCCTGGCTCAGCTGTAGTCTAGTGTAGTTCCCCTTTTTCCAGGTCTGATAGGCTGACAGAGACTCCACCTCCACCAGTTCAGACGTGATTGTAATTGTCCGGTCTGGATCCCATGCTGCGAGTCTCTGTGTTACAGCACCACAGTGATGTATCCTCATTATTGTGTAAATAGGTTCTGGCAGCCCTCCGTAAATAAAACACAGAGTGACAGGAGGATGGGGGGAATTTACTTTCCTACCAATTAGACGAGCCCCAGGCTGTACTTTAACAGCAGATAAATCCTGCAAATCACTAAAATGATCCTGTCACACCAACCAAAATATTACAATCCTGCCGAGCCACACTAAGCCACACACTCTACACTCTGAAGATTCTCTCTCTCTCTCTCTCTCTCTCTCTCTCTCTCTCTCTCTCTCCCCCTCTCACTCAGCCCCTCTCTCTCTGCCCTCTCTCTCTGCCCCTCTCTCTCTCTCCCCTCTCTCACTCAGCCCCTCTCTCTCTCACTCTCTCTCTCTCTCTCTTCCTCTCTCTGCCCCTCTCTCTCTCTCTCTCTCTCTCTCCCCTCTCTCACTCAGCCCCTCTCTCACTCAGCCCCTCTCTCTCTGCCCTCTCTCTCTCCCCTCTCTCCCTCTCTCTCTCTCTCTCTCTCTCTATCCTCTCTCTTCCCTCTCTCTCCCCAAT
>NW_027261153.1:12500-17500 GCF_045791955.1 Oncorhynchus clarkii lewisi | reverse complement strand
ACTTCAATGGATCTTCTGGCCGTCGCTCCAGCTTTTCAGCATGAAAGTGTATGGTTGTTATTAAATTACTGAGAAACTAATATTAATAATGAATCATGTTTCATTTCGTAATGCAACCAGAACTCTGACTGAGATTCACTTTATCATCTATAGGTATCTTCAGAATAGAACCAATTAGCAGTTTTATTTAATGATTAGGGTTGAATAAATAACGATAGAAAACAACTTTTGGTTCCAGTCAATCTTGATAAAACATTAATGAAAGAGGATAGAGAGCCATAAAAGCAGACAGCGAGGAAGGCAGAGACAGTGAATTATACATCCTATTGATTTTGTCTGATCCCGTACAGTAAGAGCGCCAGGTAATCATATGTTGCCACGTGTAAAGTGCACTTCCCTCCTGGCCCAGGCAAATACCAGCCATCAAATATAGATGAGACTAACTGAATTTATGACCAATCTCATTTACAAACAGAGAGAAAGAAAAGAGAAGGACTGGTGGAGGAAGGGAGGAAGGAAGGAAGGAAGGAAGGAAGGAAGGAAGGAAGGAAGGAAGGAAGGAAAGGGGGAACAGATGGAGAGAGGGAGGAAGGAAGGAAGGAAGGAAGGAAGGAAAGAAGGAAGGAAGGAAGGAAGGAAGGGGGGGACGGAAGGAAGGAAGGAAGGAAGGAAGGAAGGAAGGAAGGAAGGAAAGGGGGAACAGATGGAGAGAGGGAGGAAGGAAGGAAGGAAAGAAGGAAGGAAGGAAGGAAGGAAGGGGGGACGGAAGGAAGGAAGGAAGGAAGGAAGGAAGGAAGGAAGGAAGGAAGGAAGGAAGGAAGGAAGGAAGGAAGGAAGGAAGGAAGGAAGGGGGGACGGATGGAGAGAGGGAGGAAGCAGGGATGGAGGGATAGAGAGAGGGAGGGAGGCAGGGAGGGATGGAGGGATGGAGAGAGGGAGGAGACAGGGAGGCAGGGAGGGATGGAGAGAGGCAGGGAGGCAGGGAGTCAGGGAGGCGGGGTGGCAGGGGAGGAAAGAGGGGGGGACAACAGACGCGTGGTGCGGAGTCCCGGGGACTTGATGGAGGCTGAGATGGGCCCCTGCCGAGAGTTAGTTTGATGTGTTGCCTTGTTAGTACGGCTAAGAGGAGTGTGAATATGTCTTTATTATGATCCAAGGCCATCCTGTCTCCACTAATAGACAGGCCACATGGAGTTAAAGCAGTATTAGCTGCTGCTGGGCTACAGTGATCACTCTGACAAAACACACACACACACAAAGAAGACCTAGTTAAATGTCAGAGATGTCTGGGGGGAAGTAGTTAGTTATTGAAAACACGACGAAACAAATACCTCCAGTGCCAAGACAGACCCATATAAAACAGGGCAATTAACTATTGGCATTTTACATGTACATATTTAACAGTGCTCTGCTAGTTTGGCCCCTAAATAACCATTAGGTATTTCTCCAAGCCCAAGCATCATCTCCCCTACGACCCACACTGTCCTCGGTCTAACAACTACACAGGTTTATTGAATAACACAGCTCCATCTATCTAGTCTACGACCCACACTGTCCTCGGTCTAACAACTACACTGCTGTACTGAATAACACAGCTCAATCTATCTCCCCTACGACCCACACTGTCCTCGGTCTAACAACTACACTGCTGTACTGAATAACACAGCTCCATCTATCTCCCCTACGACCCACACTGTCCTCGGTCTAACAACTACACTGCTGTACTGAATAACACAGCTCCATCTATCTCCCCTAGGACCCACACTGTCCTCGGTCTAACAACTACACTGCTGTACTGAATAACACAGCTCCATCTATCTCCCCTACGACCCACACTGTCCTCGGTCTAACAACTACACTGCTGTACTGAATAACACAGCTCAATCTATCTCCCCTACGACCCACACTGTCCTCGGTCTAACAACTACACTGCTGTACTGAATAACACAGCTCTACCTCTAAAATTACATACAGAACAATAAGACTGTCACCTTATAAATATTCACCATATACTGTATAGAAAGTGTTATAAAATAGACTTTGTATCCAAATTGGGTTAAGTGTGTCTTGCTGCGGGACCCCATGACCCCCAGCCTTGACCCCTGACCCCTGACCCCTGCCCATGTACTGTATATTTAATAGACCAGCAGATATCACTGAGCCTCATCCCTGATCAGAATGGTACAAACCATCAGATATCACTGAGCCTCACCCTGATCAGAATGGTACAAACCATCAGATATCACTGAGCCTCACCCCTGATCAGAATGGTACAAACCATCAGATATCACTGAGCCTCACCCCTGATCAGAATGGTACAAACCATCAGATATCCCTGAGCCTCACCCCTGATCAGAATGGTACAATCCAGCTTTGAATTGAACCCCTCCTTTGTCCTTCCTTCTGTCTTGCTAAAGGTAACACCTTACAGGAGCCAGGGCCCCTAGCTAAAGGTAACACCTTACAGGAGTCAGGGCCCCTAGCTAAAGGTAACACCTTACAGGAGCCAGGGCCCCTAGCTAAAGATAACACCTTACAGGAGCCAGGGCCCCTAGCTAAAGGTAACAACTTACAGGAGCCAGGGTCCCTAGCTAAAGGTAACATCTTACAGGAGTCAGGGCCCCTAGCTAAAGGTAACACCAAACAGGAGCCAGGGCCCCTAGCTAAAGGTAACACCTTACGGGAGCCAGGGCCCCTAGCTAAAGGTAACACCTTACAGGAGTCAGGGCCCCTAGCTAAAGGTAACACCTTACAGGAGTCAGGGCCCCTAGCTAAAGGTAACACCTTACAGGAGTCAGGGCCCCTAGCTAAAGGTAACACCTTACAGGAGTCAGGGCCCCTAGCTAAAGGTAACACCTTACAGGAGTCAGGGCCCCTAGCTAAAGGTAACACCTTACAGGAGCCAGGGCCCCTAGCTAAAGGTAACACCTTACAGGAGTCAGGGTCCCTAGCTAAAGGTAACACCTTACAGGAGCCAGGGGCCCTAGCTAAAGGTAACACCTTACAGGAGTCAGGGCCCCTAGCTAAAGGTAACACCTTACAGGAGTCAGGGTCCCTAGCTAAAGGTAACACCTTACAGGAGTCAGGGCCCCTAGCTAAAGGTAACACCTTACAGGAGTCAGGGTCCCTAGCTAAAGGTAACACCTTACAGTAGTCAGGGTCCCTAGCTAAAGGTAACACCTTACAGTAGTCAGGGCCCCTAGCTAAAGGTAAGAACAGAGAGAGAAGAGAGAGAGGACAGGAGGAGAAGAACAGAGAGAGAAGAGAGAGGAGGGGAGGAGAAGAACAGAGAGAGAAGAGAGAGAGGAGGGGAGGAGAAGAACAGAGAGAGAAGAGAGAGAGGAGGGGAGGAGAAGTACAGAGTGAGAAGAGAGAGGAGGGGAGGAGAAGAACAGAGAGAGAAGAGAGAGTAGGGGAGGTGAAGAAAAGAGAGAGAAGAGAGAGAGGAGGGGAGGAGAAGAACAGAGTGAGAAGAGAGAGGAGGGGAGGAGAAGAACAGAGAGAGAAGAGAGAGAGGACGGGAGGAGGAGAACAGAGAGATAAGAACGAGGAGGGGAGGAGAAGAACAGAGAGAGAAGAGAGAGGAGGGGAGGAGAAGAACAGAGAGAGAAGAGAGGGGGGAGGAGAAGAAAAGAGAGAGAAGAGAGAGAGGAGGGGAGTAGAAGAACAGAGAGAGAAGAGAGGGGAGGGCAGGAGAAGAACAGAGAGAGAAGAGAGGGGAGGGAGGAGAAGAACAGATAGAGAAGAGAGAGGAGGGGGGAGAAGAACAGAGAGAGAAGAGACGGGAGGGGAGGAGAAGAACAGAGAGAGAAGAGAGAGGAGGGGAGGAGAAGAACAGAGAAAGAAGAGAGAGGAGGGGAGGAGGAGAACAGAGAGAGAAGAGAGGAGGGGAGGAGGAGAACAGAGAGAGAAGAGAGGGGGGGAGGAGAAGAAAAGAGAGAGAAGAGAGGGGAGGGGAGGAGAAGAACAGAGAGAGAAGAGAGGGGAGGGGAGGAGAAGAACAGAGAGAGAGGAGGGGAGGAGGAGAACAGAGAGAGAAGAGAGAGAGGGGGAGGAGGAGAACAGAGAGAGAAGAGAGAGGAGGGGAGGAGAAGAACAGAGAGAGAAGAGAGAGGAGGGGAGGAGAAGAACAGAGAGAGAAGAGAGAGGAGGGGAGGAGAAGAACAGAGAGAGAAGAGAGAGGAGGGGAGGAGAAGAACAGAGAGAGAAGAGAGAGGAAGGGAGGAGAAGAACAGAGAGAGAAGAGAGAGGAGGGGAGGAGAAGAACAGAGAGAGAAGAGAGAGGAGGGGAGGAGAAGAACAGAGAGAGAAGAGAGAGGAAGGGAGGATGAGAACAGAGAGAGAAGAGAGAGGAGGGGAGGAGAAGAACAGAGAGAGAAGATAAGGAAAATAAATGTGGATAGAAGAGGGAGTGGGAGACAAAGGGACAGGCCACACATGGTTAGCTATTGGCCTCCTGTAATATAGCTGAGGAGCCCTTCAAAGTCTTGCTGCCGTTGGCTGTTTGTGGAGGCTAACTGAGGATACAGGCACAATTAGTTTACACAAACACTATTGACTCCCTAATGCCTGTTTGTTCAACAGCTCTGAGTTCCACGCCTAGTCTACATGACAACACACTAACGACTGACTGGGAAGCCGGAGGGCGTCTGGAGAGTGGCTGCTGCTCCCTCCCTCTCTCTATCACACACACACACACACACACACACACACACACACACACACACACACACACACACACACACACACACACACACACACACACACACACACACACACACACACACACCTCTGAGGGCTTCTACTGAGCGTGTCCGCCTCACAACACTTGAGAAGGACGGAGGAAACAAACAAACAACAACAATAAAGCCGACAGTGTTCCCTGCCGTACAGATTCATGTTTCAGGGGCCTTTGCTCAGGGTGCAGAGATATCTCCTTCACCAACAAAACAACTACAGCTGTTCCCTGCTTCCCTGTGTTGTCGTGCTGAAGCGTACCG
>NW_027261153.1:0-10000 GCF_045791955.1 Oncorhynchus clarkii lewisi | reverse complement strand
GTTGGTTGGTGGGTGGGTGGGTTGGTTGGTTGGTTGGTGGGTGGGTGGGTGGGTGGGTTGGTTGGTTGGTGGGTGGGTGGGTGGGTTGGTTGGTGGGTTGGTTGGTGGGATGGTTGGTGGGTTGGTTGGTGGGTGGGTGGGTGGGTTGGTTGGTTGGTTGGTGGGTGGGTGGGTGGGTGGGTGGGTGGGTTGGTTGGTTGGTGGGTTGGTGGGTGGGTGGGTTGGTGGGTGGGTTGGTGGGTTGGTTGGTTAGTTGGTGGGTTGGTTGGTTGGTGGGTTGGTTGGTTGGTGGGTTGGTTGGTGGGTCGGTGGGTTGGTTGGTTGGTTGGTGGGTTGGTGGGTGGGTTGGTGGGTTGGTTGGTGGGTTGGTTGGCTGGGAGAGACAGAGTGGCCGGTCTGACGTTTATAGTTCCATGCCACATTTCACATTTCTTACGCTAAATAGTTATATAACTATGCTGATGCGGCGCTGTAAAATACTCGCAGTGTTTTCTATCAGCCCTTCCCAGATGGGCTCCAGGCTGTGGCCAAACGTCTCTTGTCATCAGCCCTGTGAACTATGACATCATTTGGCAATAAGACTAGTCTTTATATCAGGGGTTTAGTGCCGGAGCAGTGTTTGACTGTCCAATTCATCATCTGGGGAATATTCCTGTCAAGACGATAGTGGGAGGAAATGCTTCTCACGTCTAAAAGAGATACGGAGACAGATATATGTGTGTGTGTGTGTGTGTGTGTGTGTATGTGTGTGTGTGTGTGTGTGTGTGTGTGTGTGTGTGTGTCTGTGTGTGTGTGTGTGTGTGTGTGTGTGTGTGTGTGTGTGTGTGTGTGTGTGTGTGTGTGTGTGTGTGTGTGTGTGTGTGTGTGTGTGTCTGTGTGTGTGTGTATGTGTGTGTGTGTGTGTGTGTGTGTGTGTGTGTGTGTGTGTGTGTGTGTGTGTGTGTGTGTGTGTGTGTGTGTGTGTGTTTCTTTTGTTAGATTGTTGATTAAATAATATTTTTAAATCCCTAGGCTCAGAATTCTCCACATAATGCTCCATGTATTTGTGCCCGCCCCGTCCCAGTGTCCTAGCGTCCTAGTCTCCTAGTCTCCTAGTCTCCTAGTCTCCTTGTCTCCTAGTCTCCCACTCTCCCACTGTCCTAGTCTCCTAGTATCCCACTCTCCTAGTCTCCCAGTCTCCTAGTCTCCTTGTCTCCTAGTCTCCCACTGTCCTAGTTTCCTAGTCTCCCACTCTCCTAGTCTCCTAGTCTCCTAGTCTCCCACACCCCCACTCTCCTAGTCTCCTAGTATCCCACTCTCCCACTCTCCTAGTCTCCTAGTCTCCCACTCTCCAACTCTCCCACTCTCCTAGTCTCCTAGTCTCTTAGTCTCCCACTCTCCTAGTCCTCTAGTCTCCTAGTCTCCCACTCTCCTAGTCTTCTAGTCTCCCAGTCTCCTAGCCTCCTAGTCTCCTAGTCTCCTAGTCTCCCACTCTCCCACTCTCCTAGTCTCCTAGTCTCCCACTCTCCTAGTCTCCTACTCTCCCAGTCTCCTAGTCTCCTTGTCTCCTAGTCTCCCACTCTCCCACTGTCCTAGTTTCCTAGTCTCCCACTCTCCTAGTCTCCCAGTCTCCTAGTCTCCTTGTCTCCTAGTCTCCCACTCTCCCACTGTCCTAGTTTCCTAGTCTCCCACTCTCCTAGTCTCCTAGTCTCCCAGTCTCCTAGTCTCCTAGTCTCCTAGTCTCCCACTCTCCTAGTCTCCTAGTCTCCCACTCTCCTACTCTCCTAGTCTCCTAGTCTCCCACTCTCCCACTCCCCTAGTCTCCAAGTCTCCTAGTCTCCCACTCTCCTAGTCTCCTAGTCTCCCACTCTCCTAGTCTCCCACTCTCCTAGTCTCCCACTCTCCTAGTCTCCTAGTCTCCTAGTCTCCTAGTCTTAGTCTCCGGGACATTTCATTGGTCTACATGTTGATTTATTTGATATGCGGTTGGTTAGTTTCCTACTCTCCTAGTCTCCTAGTCTCCTAGTCTCCGGGACATTTCATTGGTCTACATGTTGATTTATTTGATATGTGGTTGGTTAGTTTACTTCCGGCTTGTAGGAAGAGCGTAGAACAAATCCGAAAAGCCACCAGAGGCCAAAAGCAGTTAGACGTTATACCGGAGTCAGATAGGATGAGTCCAAAATGGCACCCTATTCCCTAGATAGTGCACTTCTTTTGACCGGGGCCCATAGTGAATATAGGGTGGCTTTCAGGACGCACACTAACAGTGAGTTAGACTCCACGGTGTCGGAGCGCGTCAGGTTATGTCATTAGAGCTGTCGTTCACGTCTTTTCAGGACGTCTCCTAACGGGAGACACATGCAGAACACATCGCTGATTACCCGGCCGCTCGCAATACAGCTGCGATCTGATTGGCCCGCTGCGGGATGGGAAATGGAGGGGAAAGAACAACAAACACCCCCACACACACACACACACACATACATTCACAGACACACACAGACACACATACATACACACACACACACACACACACACACACACACACACACACACACACACTCACACATACACACAGACATACAGACACACACACACACACACACACACACACACACACACACACACACACAGACACACACACACACACACACACACCCAAATCACATCTTATTCCCCCGATATAGTGAACTACTATAGACTAGAGCTCTCTGGGGCTCCCCTATGGGGCTCTGGTCAAAACTAGTGTCCTATAAAGAGTCCCATTTGGTATACAGACACAACCAATAACACTTGTCCATGCATTGCAGAGGCCCCTTCGCTTGAGGCAAAAGGCAGCAAGCTGTTTTAAAATAAATGTTTAAAAAAAAATCCTTCCAGGACCCAAATTGAACATTTACCTGACATGATGGAGGGGAAAAACAAGTGAGATCAATTTAGTTTCTGTTGTATTGCCTTCTACTCTGCATCGGTGACAATAACACAGGGTTGTTTCCTCTTCTGCGTCCCTGGTTTGTTCCCAGCGCATTTCACAGTAGTGAACTGCGTTTATCAATTATCTGGCACGTTTTTCTACCGACAACAGGGGCCTGCTGGAAAACATCAAGGCGGGCTGACAGAAAATACAAATATATATATATCAATATCTGAATAAAATTGTGTCTTTCTAAACTCACTTTGAGAAGTGCTTTGAATGAAGCTGAGGGGGAAGACTGGGTCTGTGTTCCACATGGGACCCTTATTCCCTATATAGTGCACTACTTTCGACCAGAGCCCAATTGTCTTAAAGATATGCACTATAATGAATAGGGGGTAGCATTTGGGACGCCAACCTGGGTCGTATCCCCAGGAGGAGTAAAGGGAGATATCTGTACGCAGCATTTTCATTACAACAGAAAAGCTCCACTGAGTGACATTTGAAGAACACTTCCGAGTGGACCTGATGACGTTCACTTCCCTCAAATAACAAACAGCACCTTGGTATTATTTTCCCTCCTTCTCTGGGAAGAGGAGAGGAGAGGAGAGGAGAGGAGAGGAGAGGAGAGGAGTGGAGAGGAGAGGAGAGGAGAGGAGAGGAGAGGAGAGGAGAGGAGTGGTGAGGAGAGGAGAGGAGAGGAGAGGAGAGGAGAGGAGAGGAGAGGAGAGGAGAGGAGAGGAGAGGAGAGGAAGATGGCTGTGCAAGGCAAGAAGCAAAATTGTTGATTCCTAAATTGAACAAATGCATTTCTTTATGCGAGAGGGAAACGTGTGGCCTTCTTGGTAGCAGGCTGTTTGCTATTCTCCTTTTATGTCTGACAGACAAACACAGTACTGATTAAAAGGAGACTTGTTAGGATTTTAGCCTAAAGACGTCTCGTCCTTAACAAGCGTGTGAAGAATGCATTGTCATTAACGTTCGCAAGTGTGTTGCAGGTGTCACTCAAGATGTGGCGTAGTCTGTTGGAAATAACTTAACTTGAATGCTGTCAGAATGGAGGGACGATGTTGAATGAGAGAGAGGGGGGGGGGAACGTTGGCTGGGATATGACAGGTTTTAATATGCTTGGATGGTGGATATTGTTTCTATCACACTAGAACAGGGACGCTGTTCAACACTTTGAAAATGTTCTTGTAAAAATAAAACACACACAAAGACCAATGTCACAGCTTCTTCTTCTGAATGATCGTGTTCAATAACAATGCATCATGGTCTGTATGATAGGTGTTGAGTGGAAACAGAAGTGATAGGTGCCGTGGCTATTACGGGGGATTCTCTGTCTCTCTCTGTCAAGCACAACGTAGGTGACACTAACAACGTTCAACACAGTCCCACGATTAACACATGCGTTCTATGGATCCCAGGAAAAAGATTTACTGACAGGACTATCCTGGCTAGCTTTACTGAGTGGCCTATCCTGGCTAGCTTTACTGAGTGGACTATCCTGGCTAGCTTTACTGAGTGGACTATCCTGGCTAGCTTTACTGAGTGGACTATCCTGGCTAGCTTTACTGAGTGGCCTATCCTGGCTAGCTTTACTGAGTGGACTATCCTGGCTAGCTTTACTGAGTGGACTATCCTGGCTAGCTTTACTGAGTGGACTATCCTGGCTAGCTTTACTGAGTGGACTATCCAGGCTAGCTTTACTGAGTGGACTATCCTGGCTAGCTTTACTGAGTGGACTATCCTGGCTAACTTTACTGAGTGGACTATCCTGGCTAGATTTACTGAGTGGACTATCCTGGCTAGCTTTACTGAGTGTACTATCCTGGCTAGCTTTACTGAGTGGACTATCCTGGCTAGCTTTACTGAGTGGACTATCCAGGCTAGCTTTACTGAGTGGACTAACCTGGCTAGCTTTACTGAGTGGACTATCCTGGCTAGCTTTACTGAGTGGAAAATCCTGGCCAGCTTTACTTAGTGGACTATCCTGGCTAGCTTTACTGAGTGGACTATCCTGGCTAGCTTTACTGAGTGGACTATCCTGGCCAGCTTTACTGAGTGGACTATCCAGGCTAGCTTTACTGAGTGGACTATCCTGGCCAGCTTTACTGAGTGGACTATCCTGGCCAGCTTTACTGAGTGGACTATCCTGGCTAGCCCTACTGAGTGGACTATCCTGGCTAGCTTTACTGAGTGGACTATCCTGGCTAGCTTTACTGAGTGGACTATCCTGGCTAGCTTTACTGAGTGGACTATCCTGGCTAGCTTTACTGAGTGGACTATCCTGGCTAGCTTTACTGAGTGGACTATCCTGGCTAGCTTTACTGAGTGGACTATCCTGGCTAGCTTTACTGAGTGGACTATCCTGGCTAGCTTTACTGAGTGGACTATCCAGGCTAGCTTCACTGAGTGGACTATCCTGGCTAGCTTTACTGAGTGGACTATCCTGGCTAGCTTTACTGAGTGGAATATCCTGGCCAGCTTTACTGAGTGGACTATCCTGGCTAGCTTTACTGAGTGGACTATCCTGGCTAGCTTTACTGAGTGGACTATCCTGGCCAGCTTTACTGAGTGGACTATCCTGGCTAGCTTTACTGAGTGGACTATCCTGGCTAGCTTTACTGAGTGGACTATCCTGGCTAGCTTTACTGAGTGGACTATCCTGGCTAGCTTTACTGAGTGGACTATCCTGGCTAGCTTTACTGAGTGGACTCTCCTGTTCCTTTGTAGCTCAGTTGGTAGAGCATCGTGCTTGTAACACCAGGGTAGTCGGTTTGATTCCCTCGAACCACACACACTTAAAATGTATGAATGCATGACTGTAAATTGCTAAATGGCACATACTATAAATAAATCAGATGAATGAGTGACAGGAGCAGATTTGCTACTGGTTGGGCTTTCTCCCTATTCTCTACACATTAATTTGAGTGAGTCCTCCCTGGCCCTGGCTAAGTCTGGTCTCTTTCTCAACAGGCTGGTCCAGACTGACTGACTGACAGCTCTCTGTCCCCTCTCCTCACACCTCCTGGAGCCCTCCTGCCCCCCTTCCTGCCCTCTGTAGCAGCAGTCAGCTTAACTGGCCCCTGTCAAGGAGCTGAGGCCCTCCCTCTCTTTCCCCCCTCTCCCTCCCTCCCTCCCTCCCTCCCTCCCTCCCTCCCTCCCTCCCTCCCTCCCTCCCTCCCTCCCTCCCTCCGTCTCATCCCCCTTCCCTCTTCATCTCTTTCCCCCTCCCTCCCTCTAAATTCCCCTTCCCTCTCCCTCCCTCTCTGCCTCTCTTTCCCCCTCCCTCCCTCTAATTCCCCTTCCCTCTCCCTCCCTCTCTCCCTCTCTTTCCCCCTCCCCCTTTCCCCCTTCCCCCTCCCTCTCTTTCCCCCTCCCTCCCTCTAATTCCCCTACCTCCCTCCCTCTCATCCCCCTTCCCCCTCCCTCCCTCTAATTCCCCTCCCTCCCTCTCTTTCCCCCTTCCCTCTCCCTCCCTCTCTGCCTCTCTTTCCCCTCCCCTCTTTAGCACCGTGCAGACCGCCACCCTGTGTGATGTGTCTACTAATGATAGATTGCCCTGCCCCCTACTTCACCCCCCCCCCCCCCCACCAATTCGCTACCTCTCAACCTGGAGAGGGATCACTGGCAGTGGGGGTCGGTGAACCTCCAACCCCTCCTCTTCACCTCCCGTCACCTCAACAATGTCATGTCTTAGCTTCCTCCTCCACTCCTCCACTCCACTCCTCCTCCTCCACAAAACAAAACATTCAGTGTGTGGTGTCCCCCCCCCCCCCCTTGTCTCTCCTGTGACAGAGAGAGAGAGAGTGAGTCAGACGACTGGGGAATCCCTCGTGCTTCGACTCATATAATACTATATAGATAACACCTTTTCCTACTTTAACACAACAGAAAAAGAGAGTTTCCTGCTCAAACAATATATATCACAACAGACAACATTGACTGATTAATTCAATTCACTGTGCACACCAATACACACACACACACAAATCTCAAAAACACACACACACACACCTCCAAAACACACACACACACACATACACACAAACACATACTTTCACACCTCCAAACACACACACACACACACACACACACACACAAACACACACACACACACACCTCCAAACACACACACACATACATACACACACCTCCAACACACACATACACACACACACACACACACACCTCCAACACACACAAACACACACACCTCCAAACAGACAAACACCCCCCTTCCTCTGTCATCCGTGTTCCTTGTGTACATGGCTTAATACTCAACAACGAGGTCTTTCCTTTAATAGAGGCCGGCTAGAGGAATTGGTTTGGTCGGTCTGTGTGTGGCGCTGAGGCGGTGATATCCGGAGCTCTATCAGTGCAGAGTGGATGGAGAGGCTGTGGACCATTCATCCCCACCCTCTCCTTTTTCAATTTCACTCTGTCCTGGTGAGCCAACAGCGCTCTGATGCGTTTCACTCTTGACTGAATACGGTGAGATTGCTAATCAGGATTACTCGATTCAGTCAACACTGATTTCAATTAAAAAAAATAAAAAGACACAAAAAAAATTATCATAAATATAGGGAGGGAGGGAGGGAGGGAGGGAGGGAGGGAGGGGAGGGGAGGGAGGGAGGGAGGGAGGGAGGGAGGGCGGGCGGGAGGGCGGGCGGGAGGGAGGGAGGGAGGGAGGGAGGGAGGGGAGGGAGGGAGGGAGGGAGGGAGGGAGGGAGGGAGGGAGGGAGGGAGGGAGGGAGGGAGGGAAGGGAGGGGAGGGAGGGAGGGAGGGAGGGAGGGAGGGAGGGAGGGAGGGAGGGAGGGAGGGAGGGAGGGAGGGAGGGAGGGAGGGAGGGAGGGAGGGAGGGAGGGAGCTGGAAGGCTGGCCGGCTGGTGGGGTGGTGTTGGCAGGTGATTAAAATCTTCTACAATGGGAATCTGTCTGATTCACCGTGGTCAGATAGAGGAGCTATCTGAATAACCAATCATTGCGCGGAGAGCCTGACCTCTTCAAAATTAGCATTTGATACAGTCGTCTCACAGGAGCCAAGCAAAGTATGAGGTGGCTAATAGTCATTTGCAGTGAGTGTAAAAAAAATGGCATGGGTCAGGGAGGCGGGGGAAGGTTTCAATGAGGAGATAGCTGCTTAGCCTACTGTGTTATATTGTCCTCTGCGCTAACGTTACATGCTAACACGCTACTGTGTTACCCCTGCCTGCGCTAACGTTACATGCTAACATGCTACTGTGTTACCCCTGTCTGCGCTAACGCTAACACGCTAGGCTAACACGCTACTGTGTTACCCCTGCCTGCACTGAAGCTACATGCTAACACTCTACTGTGTAACCCCTGCCTGCGCTAACACTAACACGCTAGGTTAACACGCTAGCCGCTAATGGAGTTGACAGATAACCGTGTTGAGATGAAGGAGGTAATCACTTCCCTAGGGAAACAAATTACTGGGGGTTACAACTACACTTTCTATACGTTCAGACGTGAAAACGTGTTTAGTTAGAGAGGCCGGCAGGCTGTTAGCGAGCACTAGGCCAGTTTCCTAGCAGCAATACTTTAGCTGTTTACTTACAGTACTTAGCATACTGCAGCCTACTACAGCAGAGAGCTGATGCAACACGGTGAAATCTCTATCAGAATAAAAACAAGTCCAAGTGACAAAACGGATTAATGGTGTGTGTAAAAAAATAAACAGTCCTAAAAGTGTTTATTTAAAGGAACTGTATATATATCTATATACAGGCTACAGGTACTGGCTGTATGGTTAGGACTAGTGGCCCCGATGCAGACAGCAACACTACCAGGTCTGTTAGTAGGGTAGTAGTAGTAGTAACACTACCAGGTCTGTTAGTAGGGTAGTAGAAGTAGTAACACTACCAGGTCTGTTAGTAGGGTAGTAGTAGTAGTAACATTACCAGGTATGTTAGTAGGGTAGTAGTAGTAGTAACACTACCAGGTCTGTTAGTAGGGTAGTAGTAATAACACTACCAGGTCTGTTAGTAGGGTAGTAGTAGTAGTAGTAGTAATACTACCAGGTCTGTTAGTAGGGTAGTAGTAGTAGTAGTAACACTACCAGGTCTGTTAGTAGGGTAGTAGTAGTAGTAATAACATTACCAGGTATGTTAGTAGGGTAGTAGTAGTAGGAACACTACCAGGTCTGTTAGTAGGGTAGTAGTAGTAACACTACCAGGTCTGTTAGTAGGGTAGTAGTAGTAGTAGTAACACTACCAGGTCTGTTAGTAGGGTAGTAGTAGTAGTAGTAGTAACACTACCAGGTCTGTTAGTAGGGTAGTAGTAGTAGTAGTAACACTACCAGGTCTGTTAGTAGGGTAGTAGTAGTAGTAGTAACACTACCAGGTCTGTTAGTAGGGTAGTAGTAGTAGTAGTAACACTACCAGGTCTGTTAGTAGGGTAGTAGTAGTAGTAGCAGTAACACTACCAGGTCTGTTAGTAGGGTAGTAGTGGTAATAACACTACCAGGTCTGTTAGTAGGGTAGTAGTAGTAGTAGTAACACTACCAGGTCTGTTAGTAGGGTAGTAGTAGTAGTAGTAACACTACCAGGTATGTTAGTAGGGTAGTAGTAGTAGTAGTAACACTACCAGGTCTGTTAGTAGGGTAGTAGTAGTAGTAGTAACACTACCAGGTCTGTTCAGTAGGGTAGTAGTAGTATTAGTAACACTACCAGGTCTGTTAGTAGGGTAGTAGTAGTAGTAACATTACCAGGTCTGTTAGTAGGGTAGTAGTAGTAGCAGTAACACTACCAGGTCTGTTAGTAGGGTAGTAGTAGTAGTAACACTACCAGGTCTGTTAGTAGGGTAGTAGTAGTAGTAATAACACTACCAGGTCTCGTTAGTACGGTAGTAGTAGTAGTAGTAACACTACCAGGTCTGTTAGTAGGGTAGTAGTAGTAATAACACTACCAGGTCTGTTAGTAGGGTAGTAGTAGTAGTAATAACACTACCAGGTCTGTTAGTAGGGTAGTAGTAGTAGTAACACTACCAGGTCTGTTAGTAGGGTAGTAGTAGTAGTAACACTACCAGGTCTGTTAGGTAGGGTAGTAGTAGTAGGTAGTAACACTACCAGGTCTGTT